>NC_041386.1:555052993-555085496 GCF_002162155.2 Triticum dicoccoides | reverse complement strand
CTGCGCCGAGCCAGATCGAGTGGCCACAACCTCCCGCCCGCCGCGTTGATCAGCTCTGTACGACGTGTCCGCCCGCCAGCGCGTGCCTCTCCAGATCGAGCAGCTCACCTGCCTTTCCACCTATGCGCCAGAACCTTCCCGTGTGTGTGCCATGTCCAGCCCGCCGCGTTGACGAGCTTAACACAGAGAATGCCTTCATGGGTTTGGGTATGGATTTGATATTGGTTCAACCCGAGCCGAACCCGACCCATTGCCATCCTTTCCAAGTAGTTCTCGGTTTGGTCTTTTTATTAACAAAAACTTAATAACTTTGCTCTTCTTTCCAACTCTCCTCACCTGTCCACACTCCTGACTTGAAGGATGAGTACTGGATGGTGAGAGAAGCATCTGCAAATTGCATAAAATACAGACACATGTATCATAGCCACTGGTCACTACTCTTTTCGCAATTGACACACAATTTGTTCCTAACAGTGTGTGCTCTCGTAATTATCACTATTTGACCGTCAGGCACTAACTGGCTAGTGGTCATAATGTCTAGTGCTTTTACAGTTTGCACACATAAGAACCCTATCAGATAGCCTGGTGGAATTTCCAAACTTAATGATTGTTGAATCGGAAGCTTCCGGGCTTCCTTCTTGTATCTCTAGGCAGCGGATGTGACTTATTTGGAGCACAGGTAAAGCAATCTGTTAGTCAAAGTCCAATTTAGTATGACGACTGAGCCATTTCATAAAACATTTCTCTGATGCAAATAATGTTGGCTTGTCATGTTAAACAACTATCATTTTCTCTGTCCATCACTTTCAATCACTCAAACGAGGCATTGCAAATACATTGAATCACTGTTTATAGAACATCCTGGAACTATGTGTATGATATGGGCATGTGGCTTCACAGTGAATTACTGAAAATAATATGGTACAGCCTCACGATCTTTTTATGCAAATAATATTCGTGACTAGTCGTGTTATTATGATGTGCATATTGAAGTCAGAGTTTGTGCTCATATTGCGCTGATAAATAGTTATCACACTGTTTGCATATGTTGTCATTTGCTCTGTAAATCTTTTCATATTATTTTATGCTGTATCTGTGAACAGGTCGACAACCTTAAGTCAAACCTACTTGAGAAGCTTGAAGATTGCCTTTTAAATTTGCAGACCGAGCCCACGCAGGTATATATCAGAAATATTAGAACAAATAAACAACTTGCATTTTATTTTGGGTGGAAATTCTGTAATCCACCTAGCTTGTGTTGCCTATGTTGTGATTTCGACATGCATTAAATCATCTAATATAGTACCCTACAGATCTAGTCTATTTGCAGCACTTTACTTCCGTTTTTGTTAACTCCTATATATATCATAATGCTATTTTGTATGTTCTTCGCAGGCTTCAGTTGGTGATATTTCAAAGACATTCCGTGCTTATCTCATAATATTTCCTGATTCAGAAAGTCGTCTCATTGAACTTGCACATGCTTTGTTCACAAAGTAAGCATCACATACTTTATGCAATTTTACAAGTGGACCATTTGCTGTTTTTAAATCATGAATGACTGCGTCCTGTCCATGGTACTTGCCATTATGGAACCAAGAATACTGACCAAGGCAATTACCATTGTAAAAAAATGAAGTCGTACACTAAATCCTGTGTGCTAAAACAAGTAATTTGCCTTTGAACAGTTGAACCTGAAGTAGTGTGTCATAACATATTATATCTCCAGTTCTCAATGCACTTTTAGCATGTGTTTTTTTGTGTGCTGATTGATGCGCAAAGCCTCTGTTTCTCTGAATGTTGCAGTGAATTTGTGTTCATTTTTCTTGGAAGATGTCTTCCTTTGCTACCAAATCCAACAATTGGCTTGAACATTCTACTTGAGTCACTTAACTTTATTTTTTGCTTAAGTATTCTCTAAGCTCACGCATTCAGAAACAAAATTGATATCTCAAAGTACTATGGCACATCGCCAAACTAAAATCATGCAACCGACAGAGCTTTGAAGGTTTTCTTTTACTACCAATTACAACACAGAAGGAAATGCAAGTGGAATATTTTCCTATCTCTTGGGCATCATGTTACCTGTACATATGTTTGATTAGTAGTGTGCTAATACATATTTTATGCGGCGGAACTTGGACACAAAAATTGCTTCAATCTGAGGCAGCCTCAGATGAACTGAAACTAGTCTTTCTATTAAGCTCCCCTTTTGGCTTTTGCTTCTTGTTTATTTTAAATATATACTATTAGAAGTTCAACCCATATGTTTTTGTCTTATTTCTATTTGTGCTATTTTGCATGAAGCCGTTATGAAACAGTCAGAGGGGCTCTGAAGGAAAGAATTCCATCAACAGATCTGCTGGCAATGCTACGTAAGAGCTTTATCTATGATACAGTGCTATCGTAAATGTGTTTCCATTATATCAAGAATAATAGTGTAAAGCTCTACATGTTCCTTTTTTTGACATGAAAATGCCGTGTTCCATTTAGATCTTTTAGTCATTAGTCATGATACGAACTTACAAAGGACATTTTGACAAATACCTTGGTGATTTGCCTTATGAATGATGATGCTAATTGCTAAGTAAGTTTTATCCAATCATTTTATAATGTTTTACTTTGTTTCCGTGTTATGCTGTACTATGTATAATGGAAGAACTATTATGCTGTTACTATAATGGAAGGATTGTTATGCTGTACTATGTATAATGGAGGAATGACTGCAAAGCAGTGGTCTTCAAATTCAGGATGAACTTTGGTTGAGTTTTGAAGAAACTAACTATTAAATTTGAATTGGTATCAACTCAGTTCAGTAGTGGATATTTAACTCCTACCTTGAGAAAATTCTTATCTTGAGAGTGTTGGCGGTGCTTTTACCATTAATAGCCATGCATGTTAAGTTTTTTTAACCTTCAATGTCCATGTATCTTAATACGATTTTACTGTGGGTTTTGAAAGACCATTGTATTTCTCTTGACTTAATCCTTCTATGATACGATGATCGCAGGAGGTTTATGGGAGGATGCAACTGCCATCGACGAAGTTATATCAGAGGCTGCACTGCCAGCTTTTTCATTGGAGGTTTAGTCTTCACCCTGCAACAGTCGCATTCATGTTTCAAATTATAATATGCTCCACCTTTTAAGACGCAAATGATATATTTTTCTCTGTTTTTATAAATCCGATACTAACAGATTTCATATTGTGTCACCCAGTTGATTTGTTTTGCCTAGAATCAAGTAGAAACTACATTCCAAATATGCATAATTTTCTCCATGCGTTAGCGTTATGTGATCCTTTCTGGTCGTTTCTTACTTTAGAATATTGGTTGAAACAATAGTGCCTTTTCCGCTTACCACAAAGCGATTAAAGTGTTGGAACGAGGGACACTGTTGGTGGAGGAAAGCATATTAGCTGCTAATTCCGTCCCATTTTTGAAGGCAAGACGGCATGGGAGTGCACCTTACAATTGATAGCCCTAATTATCCACATTTAGTTATGATGGACTGGAAAACAGAAGCTTGCCCAGTATACGCTGGTTTCCTTTCTCAGTTGTATTGTTGTCGGTAGTGTTGAGTACTATTTGAGCACTGGTTGCTAGGGGTGAACTTATGAGATATCTTATCTTGACAACCCATGTGAATTCACAAAAGAACCAATTTCTTTTTGTAAGATATAAGCTAAATTTCTCAAGTTTTTTTATTTAGATCTGCTAATTTCCTTTCCTCCCTCATATGTTCTTATTCAGGGATATAATGAATGTTATTCAATCCCCTTCTGTAGTTGCTTATTTGGGACATCCATGTCTAAAGAGCTGTGTATTTTTCTCGATGCTGATTTAATATGTAATAAGCAACAATTTCTTTGCTGTGTCAGACTACTCGAGACATTATTAAGCAACACATAGCAACTGCCTTTCTTCATCTTCAAACTGAAATATCAGGTTGCTCCCCTCCCACTCAGTTTGCTTTCATTTGCAGTTTTTGCACGGAACTGATTGTACCTCTCGATTATGGATTTCATTTGACAGTAACTTAATTTTTATTTATCTTGTAATAGTACAAGTATATTTGGAAATAAGAAAGTAAACTTACATCTATTGGGCATGGCTGAGCAGATGTACTGGTCACACATTCAACATCAAATGAGAAGTTAGAAGAGTCACAGCTGCAAACTGCCATGGAAAAAAGCAAAATTAAAGTATCCCAAGGGTGCATAGATCTCCTGCAGGTAAATATCTGGAAGCCCTAAAAATCATGTGACCATTCATTTCCATTGTTACTATGTTGAATAATGTAAAATAGTTCTGCCCAAGTACTGGATTGCTCATGCTTGTGTTAGAGAAACCTTATACAGTTGTAGTATATTTCAATGGTCTCATTTTGACTATGTTGCTTTTAGGAATTCCGTCATCTTATAGATGGGAATACAGAATTGCTAGTAAAGCTGAAAGATTTGATTATTGATTGGGTACAAGAAGGTTTTCAAGATTTCTTTCAGAAACTTGATGGGCATTTTCATCTGCTTTCTGGGAGAAGCACGGGTTTCTCTCAAGAGTCAAGTACTGTGGATTTTGTGCAAATTGACAAGGTTCCAACAGTGTTGGTACTCATGCTTGCGCAGCTTTGTGTTTTCATAGAACAGACAACGATTCCTAAAGTTACAGAGGTATATTTCTTCACTTGCTAACAGCCTTTCTTACATTTGAGAAACTGGACAGGTGAATGTGTGCTGAATGATTCTGAACTTTGTTATTTTCTAGGATCTGGCTGATTCTTTCTCTGGAGGGGGAGCACGTAGCTCTGAATATGGACCACCTTTTGTACCTGGGGAGATATGTCGTCTATATCGTTCATCTGGGGAGAAATTCTTACAACATGTAGGCACAGACATTTTCTGTACCTTTCTTTCCCTTCCATTCTATTAATTTGAATTCCTAGTTGATATTTTTTCTGTATGGTGGTATGCTCCCTGTGTGCCATACAGTGAAACTGTTCATATTGAAAAGAAAGAAGGTTTATATGACTTGGTCGGCTAGGGCTTTCTACTATTCTTCTGGATCATTACGGCATAGTAGCATGCACTATTATAACTGACAATCATGTAATGGGTGTACACAAATCTATTCTGAATTTTCCGAGAACTTTTTGACCTTTTTTTGCAGCTCTGAGAGTAATGTAACTGCATGCAGATTGTTGAGCATGCCAAGTTAGGTCCAAAAATAGCATCACGAGAATTAGGTGCTAAAGGAACTTAGAATAACCGTGTGTCATGAAAAGCTGTCAGTCATAATATTGTTATTGGTCTAGAATGTTGAACTAATAAACATCTTCAGTAATAATGACATACTCAATCCGTTCCATATTAAGTGTCGCTGATTTAATACAAGTTGTACTAAATCATGTGGTGAACTGTCGCTTTTGCCGAGAGATAGTTGGGAACATTTTTTTAATTCAAGTTTTCACTTTGGAAGTACATTTTCTTATCATCTGGCTGTAGCTGAATATTGTTTTTTCTGGAATCAGTACATAAATATAAAGACTCAGAAGATTTCCAAACTTCTTAATAAGCGATTTTCGACACCGGTCTGGCTAAAGGTTAGCTATCCTATCCAACATGAACTATTTTTCGTTCATTGATCATTCTGCTATTTCTAGTTTGCTCACGTTTGTGTTCTGTATATTCAACCAAAACAGCACAAGGAACCACGGGAAGTTAACATGTTTGTTGATCTACTTCTCCTAGAGGTTTGTTCAGTTTCTTATCCTATTATATACTCCCTCCGTCCCGAATTACTCGTCTTAGATTTGTCTAGATACGGATGTATCTAGACATGTTTTAGTGTTGGATGCATCCGTGTCTAAGATGAGTAATTTGGGACGGAGGTAATATTGAACAATAGGATACCATGCGACTCTACTTCATCTTAAAACTGATGCTTACATTTCACTCACTACTGCATATTACTGCCATCTGCTTTTCAAGAACATGAAGCTCATGCTGGAAGGGTTTCTCTTACTAATACAGTAATAAATGTTTCTTACCCTGCAGTTCAATGGCGTAGTATCTGAAGTCAAGCAGATCTTACCTGGTTTAATCCGGCGACATCGGCATTCTGATAGCACTGGCAGCACCACTTCCTCTAGAAGCAATCCGATGCGAGAAGACATGTTGAACCGATCAAACACAAACCGGAGTAGAAGTCAATTTCTAGAAAATCATCTAGCAAAATTATTCGAACAGAAAATGGAAATATTCACCAAACTTGAATACACACAGGTGGAGATCTGCTTCACTTTCCTCTCATATAACTTTTGAAACTGCCTGTTTCCCTTTTTGTTTTACAAAATGCGTAATACCCTTAGGATGTTTTTCATCCCTTGTTGATTAAAAGTCTTTCCCCTTGCTAGTATAAACATATTGAGTGGAAACCATCGATCTTTTAATCTATCCAGTATTTGGATTGGGGATACATAATGCAACTGTCAACCAGAGTTAGGGCAGAAGTTAGTGACTGCTCCTTCTAGTCACATGAGCTTGTCACAGTAGGAGTGTAATGGTCAGTTTCTAGCAATGGGCCAGCGGTTATCTTTTTGACTACCTAGAATGGTCACAAGAAAAAATGAGCACATAGTGCGGCATAAATTGATGGACAAATTTTCACTTTAGAACACAAAAATACATCAAGAATATTTCAAAAGAATATAATAATTGTTTTTTAGAAAGCCACCGCAGTCCAAATGCAGCACAAGTCAGAGTGTGTCTTCTGAAAGAGGTCATGCGTCTTACTGATTGAATTTACTGGGCTTGTTGCAGCAGTAATTTTATAGTTCAAATTTAGGATTAACTTGCTAGGTGATCATGTAGAATTTCCTTTTATTTACATCTACACCATATATCCATTCTGACAGTAATTTCTTGTGTGACAAATAAATTTCAGGAATCTGTAATTTCTACTGTCCTCAAGCTTTGCCTGAAAAGTTTGCAAGAATTTGTCCGGCTTCAGACCTTCAACAGAAGTGGATTTCAGCAGATTCAGTTGGATATGGAATTTCTGAAGAGCTCCCTCAAGGAGTTTATTGATGATGAAGCAGCCATAAGCTTTTTACTTAAAGAGGTTAGACATTACCTAACATTGAAATTTGAATAAAAAAGGGCAGCCCCAGTGCATGTAGCTCCCGCTTGCGCAGGGTCTGGGGAAGGGTCCGACCACTTTGGGTCTATTGTACGCAGCCTTTCCCTACATTTCTGCAAGAGGCTGTTTCCAGGACTTGAACCCGTGACCTCATGGTCACAAGGCAGCAGCTTTACCACTGCGCCAAGGCTCCCCTTCTAACATTGAAATTTGAATCACAACCCAAAAAGATTTAGTAGTTTTATTGAGTTTTCCCATACTATGCCTGCTTGTATCTAGGGGTCTTTACATAAACACTAAGCGCAAGCATTTGCATACATCACATGTCAATAAGAGTTGGGATCTTTTGTGTGAAAGGGAACTGTTGCATATTTAGTTTTCTCTTGAGAACCTGTCTCTGGAAGATGTTTGAACATTGTTTATTTCCCCCTCCTTTTCAGGTGAACAATGCTGCACACGAGAGATGTCTTGACCCGATACCTCTTGAGGCCCCAATATTAGATAAACTCATAAATGCAAAACTGGCAAAAATCAAAGAGCAAAGCGCGAATATGTAGTAGCTACCCACACATTGTACCTCTCAGCAGCATTCAGTTTTATTCAATTTAATACACAGTATTCAAGCTATGTGCATATAGTTGTGGGCTTGTGGCATGCCACCATCTGTAATATGTAAATCTGAGGTCAAAACACTCGAACTGAATCAACAATGCCTGAAATGTATACTTCTTGAGCTCTCAGTTTCCCATTCTGTCATTGTATTGTCATGAGTCTTGACTCCAGAGTTGAGGTAAATTGTGAGCAACCTAGGGCCGGAAGGCGGAAGAAGAACTGTGTTATGCATTTAATTGAGTGGACATTTAGGAGCTGTTGAATGCAGAAAAAAGATGCAATACTTTGAGGGCGCAGCTCGTGGAGAAATTATGAGGTAAATATTCCACAAATTGTATCCCATTCCAATATGCTATTGACTTGATAGTACACGTGGGAGCTTAATGACATACACTTTTTCTTTATTGGCAGCCTGATTGCTACGATTACGGAAGTCCATCCACTCGACTACCCTCTTCTTTTTGGAAAGAACTAGTATCTGGATTCAGACTGGAATTTTGCATGTCTTGATTGTGATTTTCGCTGCACGTTACCGTTGGTTGCTTAGACTTGTACCATTTGCGTTTCCCAACTATGGTGATCTGAAAGATATATTTCTTTACAGAGGGAGTATTTTAACAATCTTGGCCTGCAATATGTACATGTACCCAGGAAGATGATACAGCCAGAGTAATTTTTGGTTTTGAGATGCAGTAATGTGGGGAAGTATAAGCGTAAACAAGGCATCAACATTCGGTACCACCTGCAAAGAAATGTCTTGGAAAGAGAGATGATTGGACTGATTCTGCTCAACTTATTTTGGTCATCGGCTCTTAATAACACATAGTTGCTTCGCTTGCAAACTGCCCACTTACAAGAAATCATCATTCCAGGTCAATGTAACGAGTTTTGATCAAAGAACACAGCAAATCGCAATAATATGTTCTCCTTTCTCAATAGTATCTCACGTGCAAGAAAATAAATGAATAACAACTAATATTGTGTATATACTATATGTCTACTAAATGATGGCGCTTAGGTAAACTTCTATCTCAATTGCATATATCAGTAATTCTCATTGTTCTCAGGAAAAAGTAGAGAGCAACAATCTGCCATGTGCCAAGAAATACAAACGAGACACAGCCAATTACTGATTTCACGACGCTTGAACAAACACACAAGCCAACCAGTGTAGCTTTCATAACTAGCTAGAGGCCCTAACTCTGCCTACCCGCGCACACAAAATGTACAGGAAGAGGTTAACAATAACAACAGTGGGGAGGAGGCACTCCAGGACTAAACACTTGGCATCGAGGTGCAGACAACGACGTATGCGAGGTACTGGAGGGCGTCTTGTAACTTGCTGACGGCACTCGTCTGGTCGGATTTCAGATGGCTGGATATATCCTTGGCTTTCTCCTGCACCGACTGATGCGGGACATCGCCCTGCTTGTCTGCCAGAGCATTCTGTATCGCTGCTGCATAAGCTTCCGCAACATCTGAGATGCCTATGGATTTTAAAAGAACAAAATTAAGTTTTTGCGTCCAACATTCAAGTGCACGAGGGGAAATAGATTGTTTTCGTGGTACCTGTAGCAAAACTTGTGGCGACCTTCTCGATATCCACAGCGATGGATTGTGCCCTCCATCTGATGATTTCTGCCTTCGAGATGAGATCTTCAGGCCAATCGATTTTCACATCACTTTCATCTTCGTCGTTTGATTTGTTGGCAGCAGAGATAACTGATTTCCCAAGCACCAGAAGCTGAGAAACTGCAAGGCAGCACATCTCTGACAATCTCTGCAGGACGAAGTGTATCACAGACATATTACAGTTTTAGGAGAAACAACATTATATAACGTGGACGTACATGAACGCCCTCCGAGTGAATGGTCTCTAGCCTATCTGTAGTTCGTTTGATGATATCACTCGGAGAAAGTCCACCCAAGCCAGTTGCGAACCTGCAAAGCCGATTAGTGAAACCATGTAAGATGTTTAAAGAAATGAGTGCCAAAATATGAAGCTCGAATGCTCTAAGAAACTCCACAGGAGTAAAACTGGGACGAGCTTATTGATGAACTGAAAATGTGGGGTAATTTCACTTAGTCTTGTCAGTTACTAGACATTTTAAGCAGTCCCTAGTAGTTTTATATCACTGTCAGGTCACCCAAAATGCGAGTTTCTGCAGTGGATAATGGATGATGTGCAATAGTGTTCATTGCCTTTTTAAAGTTTCTGTAACACATGCTAACATGGGTTTTTCTGCATGAACAATATCCCATTAATTGCATCATAACCTGACAAAACCAGACAACAATATTAACATACTAATTTTGAATTTACAGGGTGAATGAGTTATGCCTACCCCGCAGCCATTTTAGCAGCCTTGCTCACACTCGAGTCACATAACTTCTTCATTTCTGCATCACCATCAGTATCAGCTGCTTCAATCTTCTTCCCTTTGTCAGAGTCTGGTCCATCTTCCTCAATCTTGGTACTAAGAGTAAATAGCTGCTGTATTTCTTTGATCTTTCCATCATAGTACGTTTTCTGCTCAGCAACAAGTTTTGTTTTCTTCCTATTAAATAGCAGCGCATAGTGGCTTGACAGTGCTTCCAGTTCCTAGTATAGAAAAGACCACAAATTAAGAAGGGCAGACAGCCAGAGACTGATAATCCAGCACATGAAGAAAATGTGAAAACAGAAGCCGCACCTCCAACTGATCAGGTCCTCCATAAATGTAGAAACATCTGTCGAATGATACTTCTTCAGACTGTTCCTCTTCTGTTTGCTCGTCACCTTCGCCAGTACCACCCTTTTCAATTTCCATACCAGTCTCTTCAATGATCAACTCCATCGTCTCTTTTCCAACACGCTCAAGCATTTCCATTCCTTTGGCTGTAAATGACTTCCCTGTCTGTGGTAATCAAGGTTTTAATATAAAGATACTTTTACAAATGGGTAGAACAGTAGAAGAAAAAATATCAGTACTAAATTCTAGGTTTACCTCTAAAATGGTTGGTGCTATTTCAGATGCTTTGGCAGGTAGTTCTCCTTGTTGAATGGTTTCAGCAAGGCTTGAAGCAGAAGTTTCCAATCTAAGAAAGCAACCCATATTATAGATAGAAGGATAGGTACAAACACATTAAATTGAAGAGTTCCTTTTTCAAGCAAAGGAGTCTTTTTTTTTGCAGGTTTGTTGGCACTCAAAACATTATTAAACTACTAACACAAAAGTGAACATGACATGTTGACACTGCAAAATGATTCATTAACAGAATTATCATTTATAAAGAACAATAAAGCAACGTTTTGATGAAAGTGTTGCTTTTAGAATCCCATCTATGCTAAAATAGGAAAGCTAGTTAATGGCGTGTCATTCATATTGACAATAAGCCCAATACAAGGATTAACCTGTCAACGGGCAAGAAATCCATGTACTCATTCTTGAACCAACAAAGCGAAATGAATAGATCAGCTTTCTCTCATTTTAAATTTTAATTCGGGAAACTTGTAACCATAATCAGCATTCTGAGTGGACAGCTAATCATTCATATCATCGGAGGATTTGATCATAGGTGCTTCCACTGTTCCATGTACTGTAGGTTCAGCAATTCAGTATACACATGCAATATACTAAAACCAAACACTAAGCAACTCAGGGAATCAAAGAAGAAAGAGAAAATGTAAATCAAAAGGGGGCTATACTTCTGAACAATTAGCGAGCCACTCCTCCACGCACTTCCAAGCGCCTGCCACGTTCCGGTCGTGATGCTCTCCACCGAGGTATCAAACACCTTGAGCCCCTGCAGAACCCCAAGACACAGATTACAAACACCATTTCACCAATCCATCGACCACATTCACTGGCATTGCCGAAAACAGCGGGAGGGGGCGGCGAGGCAGGTGCTAGCCTGGCCCAGGAGCGAGTCCTCGCTGGCGTCCTCCAGCTTATCCAGCGCCGCCTTGCGGCGCTCGTCCCCCTCCTCCCCCTCCGGCTCGTTATTCCCCTTGTCTCCCCCCTCTCCGGGCCCCGCCTCCTGCTCCGGCGGCTGCTGGATGTCGGCGATGGCGCTCTTGGCGACCTCCACCGCCTGCGCAGACGCACCGCATCACATCATCAGAACCCTAACCGTCCCGCCGACAAACAAACAAAAAAAAAAGTGCAAACACGCGGAAAGGGGGCCGGAGAGAGCTCGCACGCCGCGGGAGATCTCGGAGAACACGGAGAGGCCCCAGCCTCCCCACCCTCCTCCGGCCTGCTCGTCTTGCTGGGTCTTCCCGGCCTCCGCGGCCGTCGCCGCCGGCGCCGGCGATTCGTCGGACATGGCGCTTGCCGTGGGGGTTACTGCTGCTCTCGCCTCGCCGGATCTACCACTGCAATGCAACCACCGGTGGGAAGTGGTGGGTTAGGGTTTTTTTTTTCTTTGAGGGGCGCGTGCGGGCCGTGCACGTGGGGTTGCGGAGCGTGCCCGACGCGTCACGGCCCACGGGCTAACACCGGGCCAGGCCCACGAGGGCACGAGCCGCTCCAAAATCCTCGAGAAACCCCAGGCCCGGCCCGGCCAAGCAGTCTGGTCGCTCTGCCGGAGAGGAGAGAGAGAGCGGAGGGGGGAGGGAGAGTTCCTTCCAGCGATGGAAGAAGCGGCGGAGGAGCGAGCGGCCGCGCCGGTCGCCGCCGAGTTCGAGGATGCGGCGGAGAACGGGACGGAGGGGGAGGAGGGAGGCTCTGCTCCCGCGGCAGAGGAGGACGCTGCTGCTGCGGCGGCAGCGTACTCGTGGCCTGAGCTCCGCTTCGATCTCCCGCCGCGCCGCCGGTACCACTTCGCCGACCAGTTCCGCTCCCCTTGCTCCTCCTCCTCCGCCGGTAACTTCCTCAAGGGCGTCAAGTGGTCGCCCGACGGCTCCTCCTTCCTCACCAGCTCCGACGACAACTCCCTCCGCATGTTCTACCTGTACGCGCGCGCGCCTCTCCTTGTTCCTTCCCGTACCTTCTTATGCCCTCGACTAACGCTCCTTGTTCCTTTCTCGGCCAGGCCGGAGGACGCGTACAGTGCTGCGGCGGAGCACACCGCAGAGGCCGCCGTCGGAGGCCAAGGTGCGCTGCGTCGCCTGTTTTATAGCCCTTGTTTGCTGAATGGCTGCCGTTGTTCAGTTATTTCTCGTGTGTTTGACTTTTGATGAATTTTAACTGCAGACTCCTATGGCGCAAGCCTCCAGGTGAACGAGGGCGAGCCCGTGTACGACTTCTGCTGGTACCCCTACATGTCCGTGTCTGGTGAGTGGATTGCTTCCTTTGTCATGTCACGGCGGGTTGCATTGCAAGCTGTACAGCTTTGGTGAATGCAAATATGTCGTGTTGTTTTGCAGATCCAGCCACCTGTGTGTTTGCTAGCACCAGTCGCGATCATCCGATACACCTCTGGGACGCCACCACCGGCGAGGTAGAGTTGGCTGCTTACGCTTTGTTGCATTTGGTGTATGGATAATGAAAGGTCCATTTCTGATGGTTCATTGGGGTAACTGCAGCTTCGGTGCACTTACAGAGCATACGACGCCATGGATGAGATAACGGCTGCACTTTCGATATCGTTTAATTCTACAGGATCCAAGTATGTGCACTGGACTCTACCATGTGATCTGCATTTGTGTTACAAATAGAAAAATGCTGAAATTGTGATGGCCATGCAAGTTTGCAACCACACTGAAGCACAATCTTTTTTTACTGCTTAACTCAACATGGATATGGTGGTATGTAGGCTTTTTGCTGGATACAACAAAGCAATCAGAGTGTTTGATGTTCATCGGCCTGGTAGAGATTTTGAGCAATACTCTTTGCTTAAAGGGGGTGAAGGGCCAACTGGTAAGTGGAAGTTCCACTGGTTTACTTCGTAGTTATACTATGCTTCAAGACAGCATATGATTTCAGTTGGGGTTTGAAACAGAGAAATGCGCTAATGTTGATTTAATCTGCATGCAACTTTGGTTGTCTCTTTAAGGATTCACCAAGAAAGAAAGAAATTACTTTCCATAACATGAATTAAATGTTAATATTCATGACTCGTTAAGTTTACCGATGACTTTTTGTATGATGAAACTGTGAGTAACAATGTCAGTTTATTACCACAATACTGATGAATGCAATCTTGAGATAGTATTCATTTTCATTATTATTTTTGCATAATCAAACTCCGAAGTAACTTTGTGCCAGGACCTTGTTTTTCCTCTTATATTGTTTTTCTACAGAACTTTGCATTAGAACTTTGGAAGGACTTTCACTATTAAAAATCAGGCTATAAATTGTGACTAGGACCAGTAGTTTGAACATAAATACATTTTTCATGGAGACTGAAAGATTCTGCACGGTTGCTTATTGTAGATATCTTTTGACGGGTTTTTATCAGTTCAAGTTTTAGCTAATATTGATGAATATGCTTTATTATCATGTTCCCATGACTTAAAACAGTCGTGAATGCTTTTGACCTCCTTGTTTCCAACAGGTATAATATCTTCAATCTCGTTCTCTCCTCAAAATGGGATGCTCGCAGTTGGCTCGTATAGCCAGACAACAGCTGTTTATGCGGAGGGTAACATGGAGCCATTATATGTTCTACATGGCCAGCTTGGGGGTGTTACACAGGTTTGTGAAGCAACACTACTTGCTTAGCTTTTGCTGTATGGATAGCAGATAACAGTGATGCAAATCTCAGGTGCTTTTTTCGAAAGATGGAAATTATTTATATACTGGAGGGCGGAAGGTAACTAAAACTCCTCGTATTTTCAATAATTGATCTCAAGGTTCTTCATCACATATATTTTGGGACGATACAAACAACTGACGTGGCCATGATTTTTTGTTAGGATCCATACATATTATGTTGGGATATTCGGAACACCGTGGACATTGTTTACAAGTAAGTATTTAAACACATTCTAGATTACTCCCAAAATTCAACATATTGCTTAGAATAAGTACAATTCGTTTGTTGGATTTGGGAAGTGGAATTGATAGGTTAATCTGTCTTATTTTATAGGAATCATATTCTTCTGACTTTTGTCAAACTCTTCCCATTTTTTTTCTGTGTGGAATCCCTTCATTAGGTTGTACAGATCGTGTGATACTACCAATCAAAGAGTACAATTTGATATTGAGCCCTGTGGCAAGCATCTTGCCACTGGTGGGCAGGTTTGCTTCTCATGTTTTCCGTTCATTCTTGTTCTTATTCCAAACCATTGAACCTTTGAAACATGATTTTTGTGTTTCGACAGGACGGCATGGTCCATATTTACGACCTTCAAGGTGGCCAATGGGTGACAGGCTTCCAAGCAGCTGCTGGTATGTGTTTCTAAATTTTTGTCTATAGAGAAGTTTACATAACATATATGCAATTCTTTTATGGTACAGCCCATGTGATCTCTTTATCTCCTTGATCTTAGATACTGTCAACGGTTTCTCCTTCCATCCATACCTTCCTCTTGCTACAACATCGTCTGGGCACAGAAGATTTGGTATGGAAGATGAATTTGAAGAGGAATCGAGTTTGGCAGGTGTGTGTCAATGTTCTAGACTTCAAGCATTTGTAATGCGTTTATGTTGCTTGAATGGCAGGTTCTCACACTTTATTATTTATTTTGCACATTTAGGTGATGAGAACTGCTGCTCTGTCTGGAAGTTTTCTTGCTCACAAGAATCTTGAAACATCAAACCCTGAGCTGTGGAGGGACAGTTGAACATTTTGGACAGCAGATGCTGGAAGTACATGGTGTAATGCGATCAGGCTATAGCTGTGGGTGGGCAAGAACTGGATGCAGACCGCTAAAACGCACACTGTACCAATGAGTTATTAGAGAGTTCACCGGCTTATCCTGTTCCAGGCAGACAACTTGCTGTGCTGGGTAACAAGCTGGTAAACCATGATAGTACGATTGTTTTTTGGGGAATATGAGCTGATTTTTTTTATCATGGCATGTATCGATGGGATTTGCGTGTATAAACACCTTGTATGCTGGTCGATTAGGCCCCCATTCAATTCAAAGTCTTATTTACTGATGTCTTGTCATTTGCAAGTTTTCGATGGGGGCTTTGTTCGCTCTAACTTTCCATATGTCCATGGCCACCTATGATCTTGTGTACATCTTGAATTTGCTTTTTAATTCAAGTTCCATGGTTGCAATACTTGTACCTTGTGTTTACTAGAACACCCATGACTCGAGCATAACTGCAACACATTTGCTTGTCTTTTTTGGCCCTGTTTGGTTCGGCTGTGGATTTCTAAAAGCAGCTGTGAAAAATCTGCTGTGAAAAAACAGTTGTGGAAAATCTGATGTGAAAAGGATGTAGGTCATTTGGCAAACCAGCTGATACAGCCTTTTCAGATTTTGGCCCGCAACGGAATCAGATTTTGAAAAGCATGTCCTGGGCTACTTCCGCTTTTGATTCAGATTTTGGCAGCGGATTTCTGGAATCGGATTCTGTTAGGTTCGCCCTTTGGTTCAGATTCTGCTGCGCGGCAGCGGAATCCGTCGATAAAATCTGAATCAAACAGGGCCTTTAAAGGTCACTTTTGGAAGTTCTTGATCAACACCCAGCCTTCATGTTCTCAACCCCAACTCTCTGCATAACTTGTAGAGCAAAAATAACATTAACATTTTGCTAAAATGGCACACCTTCAAACATCACATTTCAGGCTTCGTCGAGTGCAATTCTAGGAATGAATATTTCAAAATTATCAGGCAACTAAAAATTAGCAAAATCGTATTTTAAATAGCTGGACAGTGAAGTAGAAAGCTTCCTAAAGGTAGAGTCAATCGTTGAATTGTGGACATCTTGATGCCAATCCATAGTCAATAAAACAATGCAGAAAATCAAATAGTATTGTATAAGCTAACTCCATATAGAAGTTATCTGCAAAAGGTAACCTTCATGTAAAATTTATCATTCAATGCGATGGCAATGTAACATCGACTTTTGACCTTTGAGATTTCAGTCTTCTTTGTTCTTGTTTAGCGGTTCTACTCTTCTTTTTCCGAAAAAATGAAGGTCTGGCCTCCTAGGCTCCTAGCATCCCCATCTTCGGATGCACACGTCCATGCCTTAATTGCTCCGAAAAATGAAGACATAATTAATAGGTTGGAAAAACACACGACCAACATATGATCTCATGACAACCGACATCTCGAAATGCTACCACAAACCTATTAGTGGAAAAAACCTACCGACGGAATTCCGAAGCCTAACAAAGGTAGCACTAAAGGACAACAACTTAAAGTTGTAATCATGTTTGTACGCCGATGTAAACAGCGGTTGGTGTTCCACTAGCTAGACATTTCACCTAGCCTTCACTATCTTGCTTAAATCACAACAAAAATGATCATCAATAGAGATTTGACATGAATATCAATAGAAACCAATAGCTAGACAATAAACAATTTGACATATATCTTTGCTGGATCTCTCAATTCTGATAGCAATTAAAAAAGAATTTGTTCATCTAGTTGGTCAGATAAAACCAAATCTTAAACTCAAAAGAGAATCAATGCAATTTCTGAAATGTAGTGCAGTATTGGTGATAGTGCAAAATGGTCTTCAGACCAAACATAACCGATGCATGTAACGCTCCATAAAAGGGATGGTTTGTTGATTATAAGGTAAAACCTTATAATCAATGTATGATGTGATTTGTTTTCCTTGAGAAAGCATGTACTGGCCTGCTGTGAAAAATACTCCAACATGTGAGTAGCAGATACTTCCTCCTACGCAGTTCACTAAATTGGCATCAGAATTTAATTTTATGGTTACAACCAATCAGAAGAGATGGTTTCACAATTAAAAGAACCTGAACTATTTCTAGTTCCACAGCATTAGCAGCTGATTGACAATAAGTTTGTTAGATATCCCTAGGAAAACCCCTTCTGCTAGAATTGAACCCTTGGCAAGATAACAATTCATCAGAACACCTAGAGTTTTTTTTTTTGCAGAAAAGAACACCTAGAGTCTATTGCGCAGCAGTAAGAAATCGGGAGCGGAGTGAGCAAGGCGAGAAGATTTAAAATTTGTGCAGACAAAAGGTAACATTTGTCATGTGGGGCGCTGCGTACAGGCGCGGGTCATGCGCCCAGGAGCAGCAGCCGACGGCCACAGCTGGCCAGGCATGATCGGGGCAAGAAGTCCTGATCCTACGTTGGTTCCTAGAGTCCAGGAGTAGTTAGTTTCCTAGTTTGTTAGAAGCCCATAAGGCCTTTATATATCCTGTAATCTGCACCCTTTGACGCAAGCAATAAATCATTATCTCCTACCTCTCCCTCTGCTTCTAATCTCATCTCCCGCACCATTGAGCAGTTAGGCAAAAACCCTAGCGCTCCTATCTACCGAGACTACGAGACGTAGTCGAGGTCCTGCTGTCTTGGGCACCGAGGTCCTTGACAACTTGGTATCAGGTTCCAGGCGATCCTCTTCCTCGTCCACGCTCCATCTGCAGCCCGCCGCCACCCCTGCGCCCGCGCCAAGCACACCTCCATCGCCACCATCCGCCGCCGCCTCGGTCACTTCCGGCATGGCAGAACCAACCACCGCTGATCTGGCCAAGATGATTGAGGCCTTGACTGCAACGGTGGCGTCCCTGCAGACGTCCGTCGCCGCACTCCAGAAGGACAAGTCTGCCTCCTCGTCGAGCGCTGACGGCGCCCACAATGGGCAGCACCACAATGATCGACCGCCCTGGTTTCAGAAGATGGACTTCCCCAAGTTCGACGGCAAGTCAGGTCCTCTCACATTCATCAACAGATGCGAGTCCTTCTTCCATCAACAACGGATCGCCGAGGAGGAGAAAGTGTGGATGGCGTCATACAATCTCAAGGGTACTGCCCAACTATGGTATATGCAGGTTCAGCGCGACGAGGGCACGCCTCCATGGCGCCGCTTCACCGAGCTGCTTAATCTCCGCTTCGGGCCACCTCTGCGCGCTAACCCGCTGGGCGAACTAATGGCGTGCAAGCGCACAACGTCCGTCGTCGACTTCCAGGAGCGGTTTGAGGCGCTCCTCCCCCGGGCAGGCATCTTATCAGAGACACAGAAGGTTCAGATCTTCACTGCGGGACTCCAGCCACCCCTTAGCCTCGACGTGGAAATCCACAACCCACAGTCCCTCGCCGTCGCCATGAGCCTCGCCCGCAAATTGGAGCTGCGCGACCAGTGCGCGCTCGCCTCCGCGCCACCAGTGCATTTTCAGCAGAAGGGCATCCTGCCGGCGCCCGTACCACGCCTCGCGCCCCCCGCACCGGCTCCACCAGCCGCACCCCAGCAGCCCCCCAGTCTGCCGGACGGGCGCCAAATCAAACGCCTGTCACAGGCAGAGATGGAGGAATGTCGTCGCCTGGGCCTATGCTTCAATTGTAATGAGAAGTTTGGCAGGGGCCACAACCGCGTGTGCCAGCGCATCTTTCTCCTCGACCTGGCGCCGGACGACGATGACGACACGGCCTCCGCCACCACTGATGCCTCGCCGGCCGACCCTCGGATCTCGCTCCACGTGATCTCCGGCGTGCGCACGAGCAAGACCATGCAGATGCATATCACCCTCGGGGGTGTCTCCCTCCTCACCCTGATCGACTCAGGCTCCAGCCACAACTTCATCGCCGAGGAGGCGGCCGCTCGGGCTACACTGCCATCCCCCACCACCGAGAAGATGCGTGTCACGGTGGCCAACGGCGAGTGCGTTCCGTGCCAGGGTGCATACCGCGCCGTGTCCTTCCGCATCGACCAAGAGGCGTTCTCGGAGGATTTCCTCGCCTTGCCGCTCGCGGGCTACGACGTCGTCCTGGGCACGCAGTGGCTGGCGACGCTTGGACCGATCCTGTGGGATTTCCGCGCCCTCTCCATGACGTTCTGGCGGAGGGGCCATCGGGCCTGCTGGCGCGGCATTGCAGGACCGGACGGGCCAGCCGAGCATATCACGGCGGGTACGCGGCAGCAGCTGTGGTCGCTCTCCGACGGCCTCGTCACTTTTAACGGCCGCCTCTACATTCCGCCGTCGTCCCCGCTACTCCAGGAGCTCCTCACCGCAGTGCACGACGACGGGCACGAAGGCGTCCTGCGCACCCTGCATCGTCTCCGCCGTGACTTCCACGCACCTAACCTTCGCAAGACGGTGCAAGAGTACGTCCGCGCCTGCGGTACTTGCCAGAGGTACAAGTCCGAGCACTTGCACCCCGCCGGTCTGCTGCTACCGCTGCCGGTGCCCACGGGTGTGTGGACTGACGTCGGCATCGACTTTGTGGAAGCGCTCCCTCGCATGGGCGGGAAGTCCGTCATA
This sequence comes from Triticum dicoccoides, assembly GCF_002162155.2. NCBI lineage: Eukaryota > Viridiplantae > Streptophyta > Magnoliopsida > Poales > Poaceae > Triticum > Triticum dicoccoides. The sequence goes on along the minus strand of NC_041386.1, from coordinate 555,065,455 downwards.
CTCACCGTGGTGGATCGCTTCAGCAAGTACTGCCACTTCGTGGCGATGGCCCACCCGTACACGGCAGAGTCGGTGGTACAGGTGTTCTTCGCCGAGATCGTGCGCCTCCATGGCGTTCCGCAGTCCATGGTTTCGGACCGCGACCCCGTCTTCACCTCGGCGTTTTGGCGGGAGCTCCTGCGCCTCACCGGGACGAAGCTGCACATGACGTCGGCGTTTCATCCTCAGTCGGATGGCCAAATGGAGGCTGCTAACAAGATCATTGTTATGTACCTGCGTTGCCTCACAGGGGATCGTTCGCGACAGTGGCTACGGTGGCTTCCCTGGGCCGAGTACATCTACAACACCGCCTACCAGACGGCGACCCAAGAAACTCCGTTCAAGCTCGTGTATGGACGCGACCCTCCCACTATTCGCTCTTACGAGCCAGGCGACATGTGGGTGGCGGCCGTGGCAAAGAGCATGGCGGAGCGAGACGAGCTACTCGCTGATGTCCGCTATCGACTACAGCAGGCGCAGGCGGTCTACAAGTCCTACTACGACAGACGCCATCGCGACGTCAGGCATGTAGTGGGCGATTGGGTGTGGCTTCGTCTTCGCCAGCGCGCCGCATCTTCTCTCAACTTGTCGACCAGGGGCAAGCTCAAGCCACGCTTCTACGGGTCGTACCGCATTTCCGAGGTTGTCAACGACGTCGCCTACCGCCTTGAGCTACCGGTGCGCTCGTGCCTCCATGATGTGTTCCACGTGGGCCTCCTCAAGAAGTTCTTCGGCACGCCTCCAACTGCACTGTCGGGTTTGCCTCCAATCCACAACGGTGCAGCTGTCCCGGAACCAGAACGTGTGACTCGTTCATGCCTCGCACGCGGCGTTCGCCAGCTCCTTGTCCACTGGAAGGGTGAGGCTGCATCGTCGGCAACATGGGAGGATCTTGACAGTTTCGTCGAGCGCTACCCCACTTTTCAGCTCGAGGACGAGCTGCTCGTCGAGGGGGGGAGAGATGTCATGTGGGGCGCTGCGTACAGGCGCGGGTCACGCGCCCAGGAGCAGCAGCCGACGGCCACAGCTGGCCAGGCATGATCGGGGCAAGGAGTCCTGATCCTACGTTGGTTCCTAGAGTCCAGGAGTAGTTAGTTTCCTAGTTTATTAGAAGCCCATAAGGCCTTTATATATTCTGTAATCTGCACCCTTTGAAGCAAGCAATAAATCATTATCTCCTACCTCTCCCTCTGCTCCTAATCTCATCTCCCGCACCATTGAGCAGTTAGGCAAAAACCCTAGCGCTCCTATCTACCGAGACTACGAGCTACGTAGTCAAGATCCTGCTGTCTTGGGCACCGAGGTCCTTGACAACATTGGTGCATATCTTGCCGCAGGAAGGACATAGTAGGCAAAGAAAATGAGGATGGTTTCTCTTAGGATATTGTTTTTACTGTTGGAACCTAAATAGCTGGCATGAACCATTTTCAGGGCAAAATAAAAAATAAAAAATTCAAAGGCGGGAATTTAACAAGCAATCATGAGGCCATTAAAGTTATTATGACTATACTATGTACATGTTCTGATCCTTGATGACTTCTTATTTGATCCAGCAGTGACTTCTGAGAGTTTAATTTTCCCCGTGAATTTGATCAATTGAACTTGCACTACAACTTATTTCCCAAATCAGAGAACTCAAAATTGAGCAGTCTATTTTCAAGTCATTTCTTCTGACCTACTGTAATTATGTAGAGCAATTTTTTTTGTGAAACTAATTATGTAGAGCATTGCGGTTTCTAAGTTTTCACATGCAGAACTCTGAGATGCAGGATGCCTATCAACTTGACCTGAGAGGCGTATATGCGCGCATGAAGTAAGCGCTTATGTGGAAGAAAAGTTAAACTGGTCGAGATAGAACATTAAAAATAATCAGGGGCCATTAGAATTATTATGACTTCACTATGTACAGAAAAGGAACATCGAAAAAATATCAAGAAAAACCGCAGCCCAAGATATCACTTAAACTTGCATCCCAACCAAAAAAGAGATGAACTATAGCATGCCAAACCTCCACACCACATCACTAATTTGTTCAGATGGCGGTGCTTCAAAAAGGGGAGGGGAATATATCCTTGTTTTGTTTAGTTCACAAAACTTGGCACCATATTGCTAGATTATTCTGTGTCCAGATTCCGCCGCACACAATTTGAAATCAACATTCATTGTGTGCCTTTGAGTACTGCAGAGATTGATCTAATGAAAGTGATAACCTTAAGTCTGATCTAAAGCTAATAAATATCACAATAGCATAACATAACATAAGTTGAGTGTCTCTCATTAACTTACAAACAAACCTCAATGACCAGATCCAATTTTCTATTTGCAGTACAGTAATAGTCACAGCACAAACACCAAAAAGATTAGTTCTGGAAAGGCCTTCCAAGAATCAGAATTGTTTTGGAAACACCAAAATCTTCTTTTTGGCTGAAAAAAATATCTCAAACCTTAATAGATGTGTACTTTTCATCTCTTTAAGGATTCATATTTGTAGTACAGCAGTAGTCAATGCCAAACACCAAAAGAGCCAATCGTTATCAAAATATTCAGTCTCACACTACTTTGTCGCAGCAAAATTTCATCATATGCTGAACCCGCAAATCACCAATTACCTGAAACTATTGCAACCTTTTATGTTGTGAAGAACTACATCATATGCTGTCAAACCAATGAGCTGGAAGACACCTATAATCACAACACAAAACAGTAGACCGACGTAAGTACACTTCGCAACTCAGCTTATATCATGTTCAATTTATTTATCAAACAAGCCGATTACATTCTAACTTATCGACTTTAATACATGAATTGGACTCTGCCCTACAAGAACAGGGCCCGTCACTTGGCATAAACACATCGAAATAGTCTTGGGCTGATTCGACTCGAACTGGAAGACAAACAGAGGAGAGGAGGAGCTCTTTCTACAAGACTTGGAAGATTCGAGTATATTACAGCAAGGTAGAAGAACTCCTGGCCATCAACATCAATCAGCACCTCGTCTTCCCTGCCTTTGCCTTCCATGTGTGATTTACAAAGAATGGCACAAGCACCAAATTTGTATTTGTAGTACAGTAATAGCCACAGCACAAACACCAAAAAGAGTAGTTCCAGAAAGGCTTTCTAAGAATCAAAATTGTTTTGGAAACACCAAAATCATTTTTTTGGCTGGAAAAAATCTCAAATTTGTGTACTTTTCGCTTTTTTAAGGATTTCATATTTGTAGTACAGCAGTAGTCACAACCAAACCCCAAAAGAGCCAACTATTATCATAATACAGTCTTACACTACTTTGTGGAAGCAAAAATTCACCCATTTGGTAAATCACCATTAACCTGAACGGCTGAACCTCTGGCAACCTTTTATGTTGTGAAGAAATACATCATATGCTGTCAAACCATTGAGCTGCAAGACGCTTATAGTCACACCACAAAACAGTAGACCGATGTGAGTACACTTCACAACTCAGCTTAGATTATATTCGATTTATTTATCAAACAAGCCAATTACATTCTAACTTATCGACTTTAATACATGAATTGGACTCTGTCCTACAAGAACATGGCCAGTCACTTGGCATAAACACATCGGAATAGTTCTGGGCTGATTCAACTCGAACCGGAAGATAAACAGAGGAGAGGATGAATTCTTTCTACAAGACTTGGAAGATTCAAGTAGCTGACAGCGAGGTAGAAGAGCTCCTGGCCATCAGCACCTCATGTTCAGCTCCTGGCTTTGCCTTCCATGTGTGATTTAGCAAGAGTCGAGCGAAGGATCTGGTGTTTACAGAGCGAACAAGGCGAAAGGAGAGGTTTTTCGGTCTGCCGATGAACTGTTCATATCATGCCAAGGCGCAAAGATGAGAGCAGAAAACATAAAGCTAAGGAAACAATGCAAGATAGGGAAATTTATAGTTTTATTCATATCGTGCCGCCCTCCACCCACTCTCCGGCGTACATACTGCCGTGAGCCACGATATTACAGGAAACAGCTAGTACTAAGTACTCCCTTTGTAAACTTCTATAAGATAGTTTAGATCATTAACTAACTTCTACTCCCTCCGTTTCAAAATAGATGACTCAACCTTGTACTAAAGTTAGTACAAGGTTGAGTCATCTATTTTGGAACGGAGGAAGTATAAGATAGTTTAGATCATTAACTATCAAAGGGAGTACTAACTGACATGACCATGCTAGCTAAACTGACATTCCAGCACATCCTAGCTAAACTGACATTCCAGCACTTGACTTGTAATTTGATTACTTCATATGACGCCTCCTCAACTTCTTGTAGCGTCGCCTCCTCGAAACCCCAAGGTGCTCCGACATTGACATAAAAAAGAAGAGAAAAGAGGTTATTCATATGTTCTAGAAAGAAAGGACTCTACAATAGATGGATACAACGGGAGCAGAAACATCGAACCTTTTTCAGACATTTGCACAAGCAGGCCTGGCGATTTTGGATGGTTGGATTATTGTACTAGAGTACTAAAAGTTCACCATGTGTTGCGAAAATGTTTATCGTATATTAAGAAAATGTTCACTGTATATTAAAAAAAGTTCATGTGCATCATAAAAATATTCATTGTATGCTAAAACATTCTTCAGCATATTCTACAAAAAAGTTCAATATGTATTTCGAAAATGCTCAGTGTACACAAAAAATTGTTAAGCATATTTTTAACCAAAGCATATTTTCAAAATGTTCAGCGTACATTATGTATTGAAAACCGTTCACCATATATTTAAACATGCGCTCGCTGGTTCGGTCACTGTATGGTGGCTGTACGTGAGTGTGGCGATAGAGCACACGGGCTCGCCTGCTCTTGGTAGCGCTAGCGAATAGGGCACGGACACGCGTATACGACAGTTGGCTCGAGCGGTAATGCTCACTGTATCACCGTACGAGCGAACAGTGAGATACGGAGACAGCCCCGTCTTTCGACCGGCAACTCCGACGGTAACTTCTGTCTGTTCCATTGATACATAACCCATATCAACATGGTACTTAACCAAACAGCTAAAACGTCGTCTCATATGGTCGTGGCGGAATCTAACCCCAGCTTCCCCTGGGCCACCAGTGGGACCTCGGCCTTAACTCGCCGCTTGCGACGAAAAAATAACACAAAACATATCCTTTGAGCCGCCGCACAAGCTCCCGAGCTCACGGTCATGGCGATGGCGGAGGCGGAAAGCAATGGCTTCGAGTTCCTGTCGGATCCGGTCGACAGGTATCTTCCCTTCACGTGCCTTTTCCCTCTCCATCACAGTATACAGCGGCGCTGGCCTGCAGGACACCCTACTATTGCGCTCCCCTGGTCTTTTGTAGGTTTCCGCTGATGGATCTATCCGGCGGCAACTGCGTGCCCTCCAACGAAGCCATTGAAGCTCTGATCTGCGCCCCGTTCGATTCCAGTATGGGCGACGCTGGGGACAGAGCGCTGACAATGGAGGCGGATTTGAACAGTACTTGCGATGATGTGCCCCTGTCAGCGCCACCTTCAGAGCCGTCAACAGGGAAAGACGATCCTCAAGGCACCTGGCTGGACAGAGAGGTATATCCTGTCACCCGCTCTGTTCCATTAGTTCATGTACTACCTTTGAATTTTGATTCACATTGTCAGGTATACTTGAGAAGCTATTTCTGAAATTTGGTTCATCAATGGCACATAAATTAGACCGCTGCCTCAGAATTGATTTACATTGTCAGATCTACCTGAGAAGCTATTTCTGAAACTTGGTTCATCCATGGCACATAAATTAGACTGCTGCCTCAGAAAATTATCAACACTTCTCGAATGTCGTTCGGGAGTTTCCTTCCGTACAGCTAACAAAGAGCCTGAACTATGCAGCCCGTTCATGGCACATGCTTTGTCATTTGATTTGTACTAAAAAAAATATAAATATATGTGAAAATACATGGGAGAAGCGCCATCCATGTTGCAAGGAAAAAAGGTGATTTCCCGTGCACCGTTGATAGTTGATGCTTTTGTTGGTTCAGGCGGAGCTATTTTCTGTACAATTGCTATAGCCATTGGAAAATGGGTTATGCATGGCTCAATTTTATTGTGCTTAGATGAAAATTTGAGTGGATCACCTAAACCATACCAAAAAAATGAAGGCAGCCTGATTCATCAAGTTTATTCACATGTAGAAGGACTCCGTTACCCTTCACAGAGCACATCATGGAAAGAGCACAGAAGTACGTAGGTGAGATCATTCTAATTAGTGTTTAATTGAGTACAAAGGGGTACTATATAGAAACTGAGCCTTCTAAGGGGTACTATATATATATATATTCTCAGAAAGTCGTTTTTTCACCGACTGTGCACAAGAGGTGATTAGTCGATGGCGTGTATGTTCCTAATGAAACAATGGACTGGAATCGACAATTTCCTAATTTACTTTAGTCATTAAATTATTCTTCGATTTCTGTTTGCGGGATCTTCCGTTGCTATGCTCAGTTCTCTGAAAGTTCCTCTTGACAAGTGTGTCAAAGTGGTTGTGACTGTATTTCTAGGCTATATGTTGAGTAACCTGGCAGACAAGAACATTCGAGTATACTGCATTGTCTCTCTGTGCATGTTGTATGCAAAGTTTCTTTGGCATGAGGCAGATATGCTTGATCAGGTTTTGGTCATGCTAGTTGCAGGTGTTAATGTTGGTTGACCTCTGCTCCAGGTCGAGCTCAACACCTGCTACTGATTTCAATTTGGTTGAGGCAGAGCGGAAGGGTGGGTGTAGAACCAAAAGGGGGGGGGGGGGCAGTGTTTGGTGTATGAAACTTATGTACAGACAAAAAATATATGTACTCAAAGATTTTTATTTCCACTCCATCAACATTTTGCTGCGTCTCGCGATTTGTTTTTGTTACTGCTCATCCTGGTGCTTGTGTTTGCTGCAGGTCAAAAGAGACGATTGCGACAGATTGGTTCCTTTTATGTAGATCATAAACCAACCATGTATGATAGCTTTTAGTTATCTTACCTCTTCTTCGGAAAATATATATCTCTAATGCTAATGCAGCTTATTGCAATCTTGTATTGTAATATTTTCAGATCTTATTCTATGGCAAATAATGTGTGAGGTTTCAGATTCTGTAATTTTGTTACTGTTCTAACTGAGCATGGATCCATAGATGTGAAGGGTTGCATGAATATTGGCCGGAATGGATCCATAGATTCTGTAATGTGCTACTTCTTATTTTTTTGCAGATTCTTACTTTTTTTACATAAAACCAGGCTTATTCTTTGTTTGCCACCAAGCAAAAACTGATGGCACAACCTTACAAATAGTTTTACACGAACATGGCCATTGCATGCATCACAGGTTTATAGAAAAAAAATTGATGCTTACATTTCTGAATTGTTTTCACCACCCATTCTTCTTAATTCAACAATTGCTTTCTTTCTTTCTTTTTGGGTGATACTCTTGGCTTTGCTCAGTAATATACATGTTGATTGTCGTTCGATTTTGTGTGAAGAAACTTCATGGAAGATATGTTTATTAGGGCCTTACGGAACTTGAAGGGAAAGGGGATTGCACATTGTGTTGTTGGCTCCTGCAGTGAAAACCACCCCTATCGTTGGCTTGTCTCCCCATGTCGGCACAATGAAGGGCACGAAGCGCGCCTTGGCTGGTTAGGTTGTTGGTAGCTCGGGAACAATAGCGGTTAGCCGTGTTTTGGTTAGATTGTTGGTAGCTCGGGAACAATAGTGGTTAGCCGCGTTCTGCAACTCGATTGTGGACCAGGTTTAGTATGACCATCCGTTTGGAAAATGTGACATGGGTTTAGGGTTCGGATTTTAGGAATTGGAAGTTCAAGTTGGGATAATACTATACATAGAAGTTCCGGGTTTGGAACAAACTTAACGCAAACCTTTTTCTCTAAGGTTACACGTGCGTTGCACGTGCACGATTACTAGTTAGATTAATTACCAATTACTCTAATCATTTTGTATTGTTACAACGCTTTGAACCAAACCATTCGCACTTAACCATATCTTTTCAGTCGTACTAAGCATGCCACATTCTTCCATTAGAAATTTTATTGCACGAACAAGGACACACCACATATATTAAACCTTCATCATTACAAAAGATATGCCATCACCAGACAAACGATTCTGCGTCCACGTCATTACAACCTTGCCCACTAACCTATGCTTCCATCCATCAGGACTACTGCCTACCCCGGCACGCGCATGACCACATCGGTCAATAGCAAAACAAGTATGGCCACACCGACGATCAGGTTCGCCACCAAATTGATAGATGCAGCGTCCACCCCGGCGGTCCCCTGGCGCCCAACGAACTGCGTGCCCTCCGCCATGCCGTTGTGCTGCACCTGTGCGCCGTGCGGCAGCTGCATGTCTTGAACTCCCACGCCTTATCCTGCTTCCTGCTGCTGTGGCTGGATTTGCGCCAACGGTGGCGCTGCAGGGCCAAACGAGGCCAGATGGTCGGCGTACGCTTCCTGCCACCGGTACAAATCGCAACCCCCTCGTGACGTCTGTATTTCACCTCCGAAGACAACAAAAACGATGAGATAGAGCAGATCCCGGCACTTGTAGAATCGCTCATCGGCGTTCCGCCCCCGCCGAGCTACATATGTGGGCAAGGCACGATTGGCAGCGGCGCCTGGTCACCCCCTTGATTCGCGTCCACCATCTCCTCTCACGCTACTCTGCCTTCCTCTCTAAATTTGGATCTGCTCCGACGGGGTAGCTGGTGCCGTACTTAAGCGGCGGGCGCGGGCTAATGAGCCGCCGCCGATACGTCATCCCTCCGTCTGTGCCTCCTGTACACCTTACTACTGCGCATAACGTCGCCGCTACCCTCTAACGGCCGTCGCCCCGCTAGATGCAAATGTCATCCCACTCCCACTGCTCCTGACATTAAATTATCCGTAGACCACTGTGCCAAAATACCTCACGCGCTTGTTCTCCCAACCCCGATGAACGCCCACCGATTCCGTGAGCAGGCGAGGACGAGAGCTCCTACAGATTTTCGGGCTGTACGTGGACTATTCCGGTTTTCCTTGGGTTTCCCCCCTTTTATTACATGTTTCCCCTCGTGTTCTTTGGTTTTCTTGTTTTTTCTCTATTCTTCATCGGATTTTGTGCTTTTTTTCCTTCATTTCTTCACCAATTTCTCTGGTTTTTTGTTTACTAATGGATTTTAACAGTTTTCTCTGTCCTTTTGTTTTCTTCATTTTTAGGTGTTTCTTTATTCGGTTTCTTCGGTTTTCATACATCAAAAACAGTTTTATATACATGTTTAACATTTTTTAAATGCATGATTAACATTTTTTGCAAACTATATATTTTTGAATATGGGTTATTTTTTTCTTCAAATTCAGGGTTTTATTTATTTTAAGTAATTTTATGTTTTAAAAAATATTAACAAAAGAAAAAAATCCTGTAGTTGCACACCTGATGTATACATGTGTTGACTTGGATTTAGCTACGCATTGGAGGAGGGCGAGCCATGAGTGAGGGAGCTGCCGGCGTTTTTGGACCCGGGCTATGTGTTGTACGGTTTAGGCGAGTGCCTCTTCCAACTCGCTGAAGCGATATATAGGCATGCGCATACCTATGCTGCTCTACGATTCCGCAACCAAGAGAGACAGGCTGGCAAGATGGGCCGCGACTGGGCCAAGATGCAACACGACCAAAAAAGGTAGGAAAACAAATCGGGCATCCACCCGTCATGGACTTTTCATCCGGATCGCCGAGTCGAGTCGTCCGGGTAGGTCAGACGGCCCGAAACCGCCCCGAGGCTCCCGTGGCTAGCCATCTGGCAACGGACAACAAGGAGGCTCTGCTCGCACGTGGAGAGCCAATGGAGGCGGGTACTCCACCGTCCTCTATAGGAGTAATGTCTTTCTGTTATGAGGTTCATAAGTTGAATAGAACATGATACTACATGATCCTGGAGTACAAGAGATACGACACGAGGCTAATCTTGATTTTAGCCTACTGTTGTGATAATTCTATAGGGGTTTTATTCTAAGATAAAGTTTGTGAAGAGGAGATAAAAGGATATGATAAGAACATATGTTACTACAGGAGGATTCGATCGAGTAAAGTTATTAGTGGAGTAAACGTTTACTCCGCCATAGATGGCCGCACCTAGCTGATTTCCTAAACTTAGTGAAGTAAAAAGAATGCATAGGTCAAACACTTCACAATATACATCATAAAACAATCATCGCCAGTTCTTGTTTGTATGTGCCACCGTATGCATTTCTCTTCTTTCTCTCTTTTGCAATTTTGTTTCCTTCCGGTCTATTGTTGGCATCTTCATCCACCTCGTCGTCCTCCTCAACGGATATGCTCAACCTTGATCTCTTTGGAGTGGTCTCTGTAACTCTCTTGATCCACTTCTTGTTTTTGCAAAGCTCTTTGTAGCAATGTTGCAACGCGAAGGGCTTGTGGCCGAACTTCTTGTTCCTATGCTTGAAAAGTTTTGGATGCATGAGCCATACTCCGTGACTTGCACACCGCTTGTTGGTGCGTGATTCACTTTATTGATGCAACCGGACCATCGGTTGCATTGGTTGTGAATGGTGCCCCAACGATGCCCAAGAGACCCTTGCGTATGGCTTGATTGCACCTCCACGGAGTTCTTGTAGTACTCCGCAATTCTCTCCAATCCATGAAGATGTTCATCCAAGCATAACATAGAGCGGCATCTTCAACTTCCCGCAAAAAATCATCTTCAACTTGATTGTAGTTGTGAGTTTGTGACCTTGACGACCTCGTGTGTGCTTCGGTCACCTCCTCAAGTTCGTCGCCATCGGCCACCTCTACTTCTTCTTCCATCTCCTCTTCGGACACCTCCGAATGGTCCCAAATTGAATCATAATTGAGATCATCTAGCCCCATTCTGGCCGAGGACTCCAAAGACACCAAGAATTCGGTCATGCTCATCTCCACACTATAACAACAAAACCAACAAAATCCATCGTCACCAGCCACCAACAATCACCGTCAAATTCATTGGCCGAAATGCAAAATATGTTTTTTTACCTTGTTGGCATTTCCTCGAGCACTTGGCAACCGCGACCCTTCTTGCCGGCTGCAGCGCCCGGACGTGCCAGAGTAGTGGCCATAGAGGTGGCCGGAGACACTACACGAGGCACTGGACATGGATGGGGCGCCGGAGTGGCCTTCTTCTTCTTCGCGGTCTCTTCGGCGTGGGCCGATGCCGTGACCGTCAGTTTTCTTTCTCTCTTGTCGCCGCCGGGATCAGTGGGAGGGCGGACGGTCGTCGTCGGAGAGGCAGACGCCACCTCGGCGGCCTTTGTCGCGTTGGAGCCCGTGCTTGTGGCCGGTGGAGCTTTTTCATCCCCAACCTCTTTTTCGGCGCGAGCGGCGGTGCGAGGGTGTTTTCCGGCAGCGACAAGCCAGTGGTGCTGACTGGTAGGGTGGCGGAAGGCTCTTGGCTATCCACTCCAGTGATGGAGCCGGTCAACAGTGGCGACGTCGACGCGTGGGGGCGGCAACGACGGGAAGGACGCTGTTGTGAGGGCGGAAGAAAGAGGCGCGCAACTTTTACTCGACCGTGCAAGCGCCGAATATATTTAGGCAGCTTGGGAGGGGGGGTGGGGATTTCGGTGGAATAGTAAAAATTATACTCCCTTATAGATTTTAGAAATTATACTCCCTTATAAACTTTTAGGGATCGGCTAGAGTTGGCCTAAGTTGTTACCTAAAATTCGGTGAAGAGAGATCTTACTCTGAAGGTCCCTATACTTATATCAAACCTTCATTTAAATTTAATTTAATCACGAGCCATGCAATCAACCATACATGCCAGTACAGAACAAGCAACATGATTATAGCTTATTTGATTTGATTATTTAGCTAAGCTTGATTAATATTCCTCTTACTAATTCTCACCGTGACTTCTCTGAATTTTGCATGTTATCCCTCTCCCCGTAACGATATACATGCACATCATCATGAAATCTGCAGTTACTTATATTCCCCTTATTCCTCTTGATCCTGACCTTCTATCCTTGATTTCCTCTCTGTCATGTTCCTACGTCTATTACTTCCCTGTCATGTTCCTTCTCTGTCCTGTCAACTCTTGCTGCTGGTACTTCCTTATTATGCAATGGATCAATACATGAGCAGCACGAAATCCCCTTTCAATTCAGAAACATATTCACGGTGCGCTGAAATACCAGATTCTGTTTCTACCTGATTGGTTGGGAATGGATTTTGGTCACTGTCCTACAAGAACAGAGCCCATCACTTGGCATAAACGCATTGAAATAGTTCTGGACTGATTCCACTCGATCTGGAAGATAAACAGAGGAGAGGAGGAACTCTTTGTACAAGACCTGGAAGATTCAAGTAGATGGCAGCAAGGTAGTAGAACAAGCCATGCAATCAACCATATATACCAGTACAGAACAAGA
>NC_041386.1:555028334-555052571 GCF_002162155.2 Triticum dicoccoides | reverse complement strand
GACCCCATGCGGCCGCCGCCGGGCCGCACCGGATGGCCACCACCCAACCTCTCCTCGACCCCCCGCGCACCTCCCTCCCTCTGCCGCCGCCGGCAACATCGCTGGGCGAAGGCCCTATGGCGTGACGGCGGCAGACCTCCTCTGGCATCCCGGGATCTAAGGCGGCGGCGGCCTGACCTGGATCTCCTTGCGACGAGGATGGCGCGCAGCGGAGGCCAGGGCGCGATGGGGGGCTCTGCTGCAGCCGGTGGGACTGGTAGGAGATGACGGCAGCGGCGGCCGTGGCGCGCCCCGGGCTCAATCTAGGACCTTCGGGTCTAGGCAGGCGGTTGCCGTCACGTCCTCAAACTGATGCATCTCATTGGATTCGGCGACGGCTCGCTGAAGCACCCCGGGTCTGCATCGCATCACGAGAATTATGGCGGTGGTGGTCATCTCCTACCTCAGAGGTGGTCGGCCTGAGGTTGGGTGATCGGATCTCGAGATCTGTAATCTAGTCCCGACTGCGAGTTGGGGAGACATAGTTGCCGTGAAAATCGAGCCGACGGCGGACGATGGCGGCATTATGCGTCGTTACCTTGATGAAAGCATCGTCCTGTAACTACTGTCGACCCACTCGTGCTGCTCCGGGGGGAACCCTAGGATCTGGTTTTCCAGATCGGACGATGGTGACACTACGGTGTCATTTCTCTCTTGGGAGCATCGTTTGTGGAGCAGCGCTAGAAGACAGAGGCAGGAGGTGGAGCGTCTTCGTCTTGCACGGAGCTTCGATGGTGATGTCAAGTCATGCCTGGCCGACAGGTGCTACGCTTTGTCATGCCTGTTCGGTAGGTGCTACGCACGACAGATCTTCCAGAGTCTTCACGTCTAGATGGACGAGCGCAGGGAGGTGGCGCTGTTGGGCGCCGCAGTGGCGTCGACGGATGGCCGGACTGGCAAGGATGATGCGCATCTCTGTCCTAAAGATGGGTCAGTGGTTCGATGACGATGGCGGCTTCTAAAACGTGTGTGTGTGTAGTGTACGCTTTAGGTCTGCTGCACCAGCTGTTGGTTTCGATACCTTATGTGAATGGATCGGCGGATTAGCACTTGACTTCAGTGGATCAGCAGCCGGACTTGCAGGCATAGCATGTGGACTTAAGGTATCCTCATGCATGGCCGGATCAGCTTCCGGCGGATTAACATTGATAGTTGGCTCTGGCAAAGTAAAATCATCCATGAGATTATCGAGATTTTTATCAACATCCTCAGGAGTTTTCTCCGGCTCAACTTCACTGGTAGAGGCGCTGGTCTTGGCCTTCTTACTCAAACGAGCTTGGGCACTAATATTAAAACAAAGATTAGCCTGGTCAACTGAGTTATGAAAGAGAAGGGAAGACTACACATTTACCCAGGGACGGTTTTCAGGGGAGGCAGCTGAGTGGTCGATGAACCGCCAGACGAATTAGAAGATGCCTGATAATTTGAATCAGATGAATTGAGAGGGCATCGGAAGAAACCTTTCAAAAGATAACGTTTTTCAGAAGAACAAGCAACCTCTGGACGACGTTTCCGGTTTGGGGTATGAGGTAAACCGGAAGAAGTGACCTGTTGACCACTGTGCCGGGTTGTGTGACGCCCTTCGGTTTGGTGTGTCTTCAAAGAAAGTTTTTGATCCAAATGAGCAACAGGGTGAGAGCATTTCACTTTTCGAACTGCACGGCGAAATCGTTGAACCGACACAAGTTCCGAGTCAGAAGAAAGACAAATTACCTCATCATGATCTGCATGGCTGGCCTCCGCATCATCCTGGGAATAATCATTGTTAGTAAAATATATGGATCGAAGTCAAGGGAGATCAAACTTTACCTCTTCAGCCGAGTCATCAACATCTTCTGGTGGTTCTGAAGACTCAGCAGTTTTCTTTTTGGCAGCTTTCTTGATGACCTTGGTCTTACTACGAGGAGCCTTAGCTACTTTGTCTTGAGTTTTCTTTTTCTAAAAAGAGCTACTGGCCTATGGGATTGCACAAAGATATTATTATAGTAGTGTCAAAGCGGAGAAGGATAAGAAAAAGTACAAGGTTAAAATATTTACCCCGGGCGGTTTGTTGGAGGCGTAAAAAGGACGCATGAGTACATACGGTGAGCGGTTCATCGAGTATTTTCTTTACACTTTCACTGACTTCATCGTCCGTCAGTGCTATTGAATTAAACCGTTGAGGATCATTGGTTTTGCCGGTGTATTCGAACATCAATCCGGGCCGGCGGCTTAAAGGAAGAATGCACCATGAAATCCAGCAACGGACGAGATCAACACCAGTTAAACCGTTGGCAAGAAGAGCCCGAAGTTTGGCGAGTTGAGGTGCATAGGCTTGTTGATCTTTGGCAGGCAATCTCTGAGGTAAAGGGTGATTATTACTGAGCCAGTGCGGATGGTAGCCCAGCAAGGGATTCTCTTCAGCAGGGGCGGTATTCTGACAATAGAACCAGGTTTGGTTCCAGTCTTTTGGATGGCTGTGAAGTTTGGCGTGAGGAAAATCAACCTCTTTCCTTTTTTGGATTGACACACCGCCAAGTTCAGTATTAGGTCCATCAGAAAATTCCGTCCGGCGGTTTAAGTGAAAGATATCTAGAAAGAGATCGACAGTTGGTTCTTCTTGCAGATAAACCTCGCAGAATACTTGGAAATTGCATATGTTGGACACAGAATTTGGTCCAATATCTTGAGGATGAAGTTGGAGCCTGGCAAAAACACCCCGGAATTTTTTTGATCCGGGAGGACTGAAACCTCGAGCTAAATGTTGCAAGAATACAATCACTTCTCCACCTTGAGGTTCAGGGGGGCACTCAGGGCCAGGAACTCGCCAACGGAGGACATTTTTTGAAGCCAAAGCGCTAGTGGTGATATATTCATTGATTTGCGTTTCTGTGATCCGAGACGGAACCCAGTTGCAAGCAGCAAATTGCTTCGTCATCTTACAAAATCTGTAAAAGGAAAATGGACGGTTTATGATTGGCGGTTCGTATGTGTTCGTCAAATGTTAAACCGGCAATTCAAGATATACGTATGAAGTGAAATGGGCATGGTTGTTCAAAGTCTAGATGGCGGTTTAAGAGAGGGCTAATGACATACAACGGATTATCAACACTAAGGATAAACCACCTTTTTGAGGCAGAACCCCAAGCTGGAAATTTGTTAAGTGTGGAACAAACAGGTTTCACAAGTTGCAATTATTATTTTGGATCAAACGATCGCTCTGGAAGGAAAAATTTCTAGACCTAAAACAGTGCAGAGAAGTTCATACATTCGAAGAGGGCTTCCAAACAATGGAAATAAGATCTATTTTTATGCAAGATAAGCACAAACAGTTGCCGCAGCAGTTCTGCGTTGTTTTTACAATCTAAACAGGGCATTGGAGGTGAAAACTAACAAGGGTTTTGCATCGGGCGGTGATGACTGCCGACGAACTCAAACAAAGTTCCAATGCAGATCTGAGAAGGGGAAGGAGAAGAACTCACGGATGTGGACGAGCTGCGGAGGTTCGCCGTCGTTTTCTGGTCAGAAACAGGTCGATGCAGCGGCCTGAGTCGGTGCGGACTGGCAGATCAACAACGGCGGCGGCGGCGATACTTGAGGTCTTCAGGTCGCGAGGAGGAAGACGATGTGGTTTGGAAAGGGAGAAAATGGAAGGCACCTCGGTCTTATTTATAAGGAAGTGAGATAAAACGGCAGGTGCAAAAATCGAGGAATCGAAAGCGGCAAAAGAGGATGCAGCTGTCGCCTCGATCTTCGGGAATTAATTAAAGAGAAGGGAATCTTTATAAAACTTTTTATACAGGAATGACGTCACAATGATTTACTACAGTAACAGAAGATGACGTCATGGCGATTCATCAAAGCTCATAGGGAGAAGACAATATGGCGGTTTACGAGAATTGCCAAAAGTTCAAGGATTGAAGACTGACATGAACAGGTTCAAATCAATCTGGAGCCTAATGTTGAGGATATAACCATTGAGGGTAAACCGCCCAGGAGGGGCCGGTTCACCTTCAGTCATACTGAAGCCCAAGGAAACCCAGAAGATGGCGCTTTACGTATGAAGCTTAGAGGCCCAGAGCCCGCAGGCGGTTTAGGGCCCATGATAGTAAACCGCCATGATTGTATAAACTTGCATTGTAAGATAAGAAAGAAGAGACCGAGGCGGACACTTGTATGAGCCAGCCTCGGGACTCTGTAGACCGGCCGGGATCCTCCTGAATATATAAAGGGGTGACCCGGCGGCGGTTCAGGGACAGAAAACAACAAATCGAAGCCAGACAAAGCGGATTCGCTCCCTGGTCTTCGAAACCCCAGCAATACCAATCACAACTAGATGTAGGCTTTTACCTTCGTCGAAGGGGCCGAACTAGTATAAAACTCTCGTGTCCCCTTGCCCGGTTTAACCCCTTCAAGATAATCCGTAGTGATGGCTCCACGACTAAGTCCTTGCATGAGGACATCTGCCGTGACAATTCCACGACAAGACCGGTTTTAGATATGGGGAGTTAGAGCACTCCACATTATTGCGTTTGTAGGTGTGAGTGGTGGCTTCGGGTGGCCTGATGTATGCTCTTGTCAGTCCTTTGCTGAATAAGTAATAAAGATGACCGTATGCATCGATTGATGCAGAGGCCGGGGGTCTCAACCTCCTTTTCTAAAAAAAGAAAAAAGAAAAAACCAGTACAGAACAAGCACCATGATTATAGCTTATTTGATTCGATTATTTAGCTAGGCTAGGGTGAAAAGATGGGGGGGGGGCTTTCCGTAGACTATGTCGCCACCCATGTTGGGTAAAAATATCCATGGCCGGGCCCAGCTGCTCCAAACCCATACGCACAAACCATAAACAGCGGTTGGTGTTCCACTAGCTCGACATTTGACTTGGCCTTCACTATTATGCTCAAATCACAGCAAGGAATATTCTGTCAAGGTTTGATATGAACATCAATAGAGATTTGACATGAATATCAATAGAAATCAATAGCTAGACAATAAACAATTTGACATATTTTTTTGCTGGATCTCTCAATTCTAATAGCAATTAAAAAGAATGTGTTCATCTAGTTGGTCAGGTTAAGCCAAATCTTAAACTCAAAAGGAAATCAATACAATTTCTGAAATGTAGTGCAGAGTTGGTGATAGTGCAGAATGGTATTCAGACCAAACATAACTGTATGATGTGATCTTTTTCCTTGAGAAAGCATGTACTGGCCTGCTGTGAAAAATACTCCCAACATGTGAGTAGCAAATACTTCCTCCTACGCAGTTCACCAAATTGATATCAGATTTCATTTATGGCTACAACCAATAAGAAGATATGGTTTCACAATTAAAAGGAACTTGAACTATTTCTAGTTTTACAGTATTAGCAGCTGATTGACCAAAATTTTGCTATATATTCCTAGGAAAACCCCTTCTGCTTTTATTGAAGCCCTGGCAAGATAACAATTCATCAAAACACCTACGGTCCATTGCCCAATGGTAAGAAATCAGGAGCGGAGTGAGCAAGGGGAGAAGATTGAACTTATGCAGACAAACGGTAAAATTGGTGCATATCTTGTCACGGGAAGGACATGGTAGCGCAAAGGAAATGAGAACAGTTCTTTTTAGGACAATGTTTTTGCTGTAGGAACCTACAGCAGGAAATAGTTGTCCTGAACCATTTTCAGGGCAAAAAAATTTCAAAGGCGAGAATTTAGCAAGCAATCATAAGGTCATTGTCGGTGTCAAAACCGGCGGATCTCGGGTAGGGGGTCCCGAACTGTGCGTCTAGGCCAGATGGTAACATGAGGCAAGGGACACAAAGTTTTACCCAGGTTCGGGCCCTCTCGATGGAGGTAAAACCCTACGTCCTGCTTGATTAATACTGATGATATGGGTAGTACAAGAGTAGATCTACCACGAGATCAGAGAGGCTAAACCCTAGAAGCTAGCCTATGGTATGATTGTTGATGTGTATATTGTCCTATGGACTAAAACCCTCCGGTTTATATAGACACCGGATAGGGTTAGGGTTACATAGAGTCGGTTACAATGGTAGGAGATCTGAATATCCGTATCGCCAAGCTTGCCTTCCACGCCAAGGAAAGTCCCTTCCGGACACGGGATGAAGTCTTCAATCTTGTATCTTCATAGTCCAGGAGTCCGGCTGAAGGTATAGTTCGGCTATTCGAGCACCCCCTAATCCAGGACTCCCTCAGTAGCCCCCGAACCAGGCTTCAATGACGATGAGTCCGGCGCGCAGATTGTCTTCGGCATTGCAAGGCGGGTTCTCCTCCAAATTCCATGCACCTGTTGAATAAAGTCCGGTTTCTTGTAGATGTTGCGCTCCTGGGCTTCTGCGCCCAATAATGGCCGCTCCCCACGTGTCAAACGAATATGAAAGGTTTGAGTGTTTTTACATTCACACCCCTAGCCGTGTAAACAAGTTGACCTATTTAAAGAGACGGGGATTTAGATCCAAACCACATCTTCCCCCTTTCGCGAGTGTTCATCAGAGCGCATTCGACAAAGATCCATTCCACCATGGCCAGCCGTCGCGACTCCTCCTCCCGCCCTTCCAGCCCTAAGCCTGGACATTGGGAAAGATTCTTCGTCTCGCATAGCGAGTTAGTGACGCTCCAGACCAAGGGATTTCTCCCCTGGCCTATATGATCCCGGTTCGAGCTGGTCTTGTCGTCTATAACGGCGGAGGGCAAGCGGAGAGCGCCCCTAATCCATCCAAAGGAGAGCGGGTGTGCCTCGTCCCTTATTTAATAAGGGGGCTCGGATTTCCCATCCATCCATTTCTCCGGGGGCTGCTGGAGTTCTATGGCCTCCAGCTACATCATCTCACGCCTGCCTCAATATTGCATATCGCGGGCTTTGTAGCTCTCTGCGAGCTGTTCTTGGGTGTTGAAGCCCATTTCGGACTGTGGAGGGAGCTATTTTGCCTCGTGCCCCGTTCCAAGAAGGGGTCTATGTATCAAGTGGGCGGAGCCAAAGTATGGCGCGTCGCCGGGACCGGCTATCTGTCCGGAACCCCAAAGAAGGCGTCCGAAGACTGGCCCTCGGAATGGTTTTACATAGAAGACGTCCTGCTGCCGGATCCTGTCCGGATCGGCCTCCCTGAATTCAACAATGCTCCCTTAAAGAAGCGCCTAAGCTGGTGCCCACGGAGCCCTCAGAGGGAAAGTGACAGGGACGTTGTTTACCTGATGGGCCGGATAAGATTGTTAGCTCATTCCGGACTAACCATGATCGGGGTCATGGCCGCATGCATCATGCGAGGGGTGCAGCCGCTACAGTATAGAAGCCACCCCATGTGGGATTTCAACGGGGAGGATGACACTACCCGCTACGGCCGTAAGGGGCCGGATTCGGCTGCGGCTCTAATAAAGACCTTGTCCGCTTTGTACAAGGGAGAAGAGGAGGATTTTCTCCACGTTAACCCAAAGGGTGGATTTTCCATGTACAATCCTCCAAGCTGGGTGAGTGATCACATCTTGCCCATCCGTTTTATATCCCCATTGTTAAATATTTAATCTTAGCAATTTTGATGCAGGAACTGCGCCAGGCTGTTAAAGAAATAAACAGCCCTCCTCCACAACCCGAGGATCCAGGACGGTCCCTCGACCTAGACTCGCAAGAGGATCCGGAGCTTTCGGTGGATCTGATTGATGGAGTATTCCATCAATTGAGCAAGGACAACGCCCTGGTGGCCATGACGGCCGATTATCCAGGGCTAATCCCGGCCTCCCAGAAACAAGAGGCCGAACCTGCGGCGACAAGCCAACGAGGGGCCGCAGGGCCCCGTGGGCAGAAAAGAGGTGCAGTCCGGACCGGGGCGTCAGTGCAAAGGTATGGCGCACCCCCTTATCCCAGGTGTCGTACCTTCAGGGCATATTAACACGTGTGCCCTATTCAGGACAAAGAGACCTCGCCGAACTATATTCGGAGAGACCGCCAATCGCGCCTCCACCAGCCAGGCTCCAAAGCCTGGCCCGGAAGCGGGGCCGAACACAAGGCGCGCACCGGACGCTCCTCCGACGGAGGATGTGGACAGGTTGTCTGCCACCAACTCTGAGGTGGAGAGTGCCATGAACCACAGGCGTCGCTGGACAATTCTTCGCGAGCTTGTTTCTCCCAAGAGGCGTTAGATGCCTTTAAGTCGGGAGATGCGTACCTCCGTGTCGCTCAAAATGGTCTAACCAGAGCCACGGAGCAATATGTAAAAGACATACGGGTAAGAAAATTTTGGTAATTATATATATACCAGTAGCCCCCGAGACTTGAAACAGTTAAAATAACTGATTTAAGGATCATTTGTTATGCAGGTTCTTACAGAAAAGAATTCCCTACTGTCCAAGGAGCTGGAAGAGTGCAAAGCCCAACTTGAGGCCGCACTAGCCGCGACAGGGGAGCCTAAGGAGGCCCCCGCTGGTAGTATACACTTCGAAAGATAAGTATTTTGCGAAGCATGGCTTTGGTGCGAATCTGACAAATGAAATTGCAGATGGCGCCGGATTGGATCCGGAAAGGCAACATCTCCTACGCCAGCTAAAGGCTGGTGAGAGGGTGCTGTTGAAGGTGATGGGGGAGAAGAACGATCTCCGAGATGCCAACACCAAGCTGGGCGTCGAGCTGAAAGATGTTCGTGCCCAGCTGTCAGACTCCGTGAAGGAGAATCAGCGGCTTCGGCGCGGCATATTTAGTAAGTGCTTGAACAAACCTTTTAAAAGAAAGTTCGGCGGGAAAGTCGACTAACAGAGCAATGTCTGTAGGCGTGCTGACAGGCCGTCCTGGAGAGGAGATGCCCGGTTCTACGGGTGACCTTCTTCCCGAGCTCTCACAACTGCTCGATCGAGTTCGGCAGGCGATGCGAGGCGTCGCCCAGGCCCTGTGGCCATCCGTCTCCATGCCCGAAGGTCTTGGAGAGCTTGCGGAGAAGCTAAAAGGAGCACGGCGACGCTTCCGATTGTGGAAGATATCAGCCTGCCGTCAAGGCGCTAGGGAGGCCTGGGCCATGGTGAAGACGCGGTACGCAAAGGCTGACCCCAACCACATGGCCGAGGTCGGTCCTATAGGGCCCGATGGGAAGGAGATCCCTGTAAGCTTAGTATACGGCCAAGTAGAGTTGGCCGCAAAGTATTCCCAGCAGGACTGTAAATTAGACAGCCTGTTAAATGGTATTGAAGAGGAATACGATTAGTCAAAATGACTATGTAATTTAGTTGACATTTATAATGCCTTCTAGCCGGATTGTAGATCATTTGTCATGGCCGACCTTTTCGCTTCAGCCTCGGGACCTGACGGTCCGGAGTGTGTCCGAATTCCCATGCAGTTATATAGGAACTGGGGAATGCATGGAGACCAGGTGTAGGGGTCATTAGTGCGTGAACAGACAAGTGCCCGACTAGTTATGTTATATTACATGGTTAGTAAGAAACATCTTCCAGGGAGAATAGTTCCGTTAGGGGTTCCTTTCCCTGGGAGGCATGCCCTAAGGTGCATGTCCATGCTGCGAAAATAAACACAGGAAAAACATCTGAGGGTGTAAAAAATAAAAAAGATCATCTTTAGTTCACCGACCGAATATTCCCTTAAGAACGCTAGCTTTCGGCTTCACCCAGTCTGAGGTACACGTCCGGCTGACCCGGCAGTAACAATCACAGAGGTGCTCCCTTTACCACCTAGCCGAACAATCAGGAACGTAGGGGTAAGCACAGGAGCCAGGCAACCTAGCTTGGCCAAAACTTAAGTCATATCGATACATATAATGGTGAATAAAAGGTACATGCGGAAGTGTGACGCATGTGTTGGGCATGAAGCCCGTATGAATAAGCTTCTGTTTAAAGAAGCCCCCAGGTTTAATGAGCGCGGATGGCGCGTCACTATATGAGCCTTTAAGGGCTATAAGAGAGAGAGAGAGAAAAGAAGAAGAGAAATGCAAGACAGAAAATATATATAAAAAATGGACAGAGGAAGGAGACGAACATAGAGTCCGGCGCTAGGCATAGAATCTTCGGAGACGGGCTGCGTTCCATGGGTTCGGCTCAAGCCGGTTATCCAATGCATCTCGCAGGCGGTACGCTCCACCAGTCAGGACTTGGTCGATTATGAAGGGACCTTCCCACTTGGGCTTGAGTTTGTCCTTTTTCTTCTCCGGTAGTCGTAGAACTAATTCGCCAACGTTGTAATTTTTGGCCCGTACTTCTTTGCTTGGTATCTTCGAGCCTGCTGTTGATAGAATGCGGAACGGGCTTTTGCCACGTCACGCTCCTCCTTCAATGCGTCTAAGCTGTCCTGCCGATCGAGCTCGGCTTCTCTTTCTTCGTACATGCGCACTCGAGGTGAGTCAAGGAATCTAACACGCGCCGTACACCATAAAGAATGGTGTGTATCCGGTGGTGTGATTCGGTGTGGTCCGTAGCCCCCAGAGTACGGAGTCGAGCTCCTCTACCCAGTGCGTGTTAGATTCCTTGAGGGACCGCACTAACCTGGTTTTAATTCCGCTCATGATAAGACCATTTGCACGTTCGACCTGGCCGTTAGTTTGTGGGTGATAGACGGAAGCATAGTCGAGCTTGATGCCAATGTTTTTGCACCAGAGTTTTACCTCGTCGGCCGTGAAGTTTGTGCCGTTATCAGTGATGATGCTGTGGGGAACGCCGTAACAGTGTACGACCCCGAATATAAAGTCTATCACGGTCCGGATTCGGCCGTCTTAACAGGCTTGGCTTCTATCCATTTGGTGAATTTATCCACCATGACTAGTAAGTATTTTTGCTTGTGGGTTCCGCCTTTAAGGGGTCCAGCCATGTCAAGCCCCCAGACCGCGAAGCGCCAAGTAATGGGGATGGTTCGGAGGGCGGTGGGTGGCATATGGCTTTGGTTTGCAAAGAGCTGGCAACCGGTGCATCGTTGGACTAAGTCCTGAGCGTCTGCCCGTGCCATCGGCCAATAAAAGCCTATACGGAAGGCCTTGCTTATGAGGGACCGAGCTGCAGCGTGATGACCGCCCAGTCCGGCATGAATTTCAGCCAGGAGGTTCCGCCCCTCCTCTTCGGAGATGCACCTTTGAAGGACTTCGATAGTGCTTTTCTTATAAAGCTCTCCCTCGTGGACTCTGTAGGCTTTGGATCGCCGCACTATGCAGCGTGCCTCATTTTGGTCCTCAGGGAGTTCCTGCCTAGTGAGGTAGGCGAGGAATGGTTCTGTCCACGGGGCGATGACGACCATTATTACGTGGGTTGAAGGTGTTATTTCATTGGCAGAGCCTCCAATTGTGTCAGAATGTTCGGTGTCGGGCAGTGCGGTTGGGTCCGGGTTGTTATTGTCCGGCTCCCCTTCCCATACTACGGATGGCTTGAACAGCCTTTCCAGGAAGATGTTGGGGGGGACTACATCGCGTTTTGCGCTGATGCGTGCCAGGACATCCGCCGCCTGATTATTTTCCCGGGCTATATGGTGAAATTCAAGCCCCTCGAACCAAGCTGACATTTTTAGGACGGCATTGCGGTAAGCTGCCATTTTTGGATCCTTGGCATCAAAGTCTCCATTTATTTGGGATATAGCGAGGTTCGAGTCCCCGCGCACCTCTAGGCGTTGAATGCCCATGGATACTGCCATCCGGAGACCATGTAAAAGGGCCTCATATTCGGCTGCGTTGTTGGAGTTCGTGTACATAATCTGGAGTACCTATTGAACTGTGTCTCCTGTGGGGGACGTCAAAACGACGCCAGCCCCCAGTCCGGCCAACATCTTGGAGCCGTCGAAATGCATGATCCAATTTGAATATGTGCCGTACTCTTTAGGGAGTTCGGCCTTCGTCCATTCTGCGACGAAGTCGGCCAAGACTTGCGACTTGATGGCTCGCAGTGGCTTATAAGTTATGTCGAACGGGAGGAGCTCAATGGCCCATTTTGCAATCCGGCCCGTTGTGTCACGGTTGTTTATAATATCGTTGAGTGGTACTTCCGAGGCTACTGTTATTGAACACTCTTGAAAGTAGTGTCATAGCTTCCGGCATGCCATGAATACCGCGTACGTGATCTTTTGATAATGCGGGTACCGTGATTTCAAGGAGTAAGAACAGTGGACACATAATAGACCGGCTTTTGAAGGGGGAATCTGTGTTCGTCTGTTTCTCGTTCGACGACGAGCACTGCGCTTACAACCTGATGTGTTGCTGCAATGTATAATAGCATTGGTTCGCCAATATTTGGTGCGGCTAGGACTGGGTTTGTTGCAAGTATGGCTTTTATCTCCTCGAGTCCGGCCGTGGCTGCATCCGTCCATTCGAAGTGTTCGGTGCGCCGAAGGAGGCGGTAAAGGGGTAGGGCCTTTTCTCCCAAGCGGGAGATAAAGCGGCTTAGAGCCGCCATGCATCCGGTTAATTTTTGTATTTGTTTGAGGTCCTTTGGGATATCCAGTTGCGACAGAGCTCGGATCTTGGCCGAATTTGCTTCGATTCCTCTACCGGATACAATGAAGCCCAAGAGCTTTCCGGCTGGAACACCGAAAACGCATTTTTCCGGGTTGAGCTTGATGTCGTATGTTCGGAGGTTATCAAATGTGAGCCTCAAGTCGTCTATTAGAGATTCGACATGTCTTGTTTTGACGGCCACATCATCTACATATGCCTCCACTGTTTTGCCGATCTGGCTTGCCAGACATGTCTGAATCATGCGCTGATATGTTGCGCCGGCGTTTTTGAGCCCGAAGAGCATTGTGTTGAAGCAGAATGGGCCGTATGGTGTGATAAATGCCATTGCGGATTGGTCAGATTCTGCCATCTTGATTTGATGGTAGCCGGAATATGCGTCGAGGAAACACAACAAATCATGTCCTGCGGTAGCGTCGATAATTTGATCGATGCGGGGGAGGGGGAAGGGATCCTTTGGGCAAGCCTTGTTAAGGTCTTTAAAATCAACGCACAGGCGCTAGGATTTGTCCTTCTTTGGTACCATCACCAGGTTTGCTAGCCAGTCCGGATATTTTATATCTCTGATGAATCCGGCCTCCAATAGCTTTGCTAGCTCCTCTCCCATAGCATGTCTCTTAGGTTCGGAAAAACATCGAAGAGCCTGTTTGACAGGTTTGAATCCTGTTTGGATATTTAAGCTGTGCTCGGCCAGCCTGCGTGGGGTTCCTGGCATGTCTGAAGGGTGCCAGGCGAAAATGTCCCAGTTTTCTCGTAGGAACTCTTGTAGTGCGGCGTCTACATCAGGGTTTAACTGTGCCCCGACGGAAGCTGTTTTATTTGGGTCCGTTGGATGGACTTGGAATTTGACTATTTCGTCCGCCGGTTTAAAGGAGGTGGACTTGGATCTTTTGTTGAGTACCACATCGTCCCTATTCACCGTAGAGCGTAGCGTAGTCAGTTCCTCAGCCGCTAGGGCTTCAGATAGTGTCTCGAGGGCCAGTGCGGCTGTCTTGTTTTCGGCGCGGAGTGCTATGTCCGGATCACTAGCGAGAGTGATGATCCCATTAGGCCCGGACATTTTGAGCTTCATGTACCCGTAATGGGGTATTTCTTGGAAGATTGTGAACGCTTCCCGCCCTAGCAGAGCGTGATAACCGCTGCTGAACGGAGCCACATGGAACGTGATCTCTTCGGACCTGTAATTATCTGGCGTGCCGAACACCACATCTAGTGTGATTTTTCCTATGCAGCGCGCTTCCCGACTGGGGATTATTCCTCTAAAGGTTGTGCTGCTTCGCTCAATGCGGTTCCAGTCTATTTCCATTTTTTGAAGGGTTTCCTCGTAAATGAGATTCAATCCGCTGCCGCCGTCCATGAGTACCTTGGTAAGACGAAAGCCGTCCACTATTGGGCTGAGGACCAATGCGGCTGGTGCTCGGGCTGTTCGGAATTTAGGTTCATCACTGGCGTTAAAGGTAATAGCCGTGTCGCTCCATCGGTTTATTATTGCTACTTGGTAGACTTCGGCAAGGCTGCGGAGTGTCCTTTTTCGCATATTATTTGATGCAGAAGTCTCGAAGACTGTTAATACTGTGGGTGTCTCTGGGGTGGCTTTCTGTGGCCTCCGGAATTAGGAGGTTTTCGCCAATTTTGGCCACCTGCCGGAGTATCCAACATGCTTTAAGGCTGTGAGTTGGTGTGGCGTCCTCTGTACTGTGAATTTTACAGGGTCCGTTAAGCCATCCTTCCAGTACGGTTCCATGCCCTATAGAGGGTTTTTGCTTTTTGGTATTTGACCTGGGTGTCTGGTTATGCTGCACCCTTTTATTTCGGACTGGGTTTGTATTTAGGACCGGATTGTCCCAAAATTTTATTTTGGTTTTCCAGGCGCTTTCCATCGCACAATACTTTTGTACAATGGATGCCAAGTCAGCGCGTGTGATATCACGGCGACTTATGGCGTTGAGTATTCCCTTGTCCGTGCAATTATTGCAGAAGATTAAGATTGCGTCTTCCTCGTGGCAATCCCTTAGCCTGTTCTTAACCAGGAGGAATCTAGCGCAGTAATGATGTACTGTTTCGTCGGGCTCTTGCCTGATTTTGGATAGATCGCTTATGTTGGGGTGGGTGGATGGAGTTAAATCCGAAGCCTCACCCCGTCTGAGGCTCAGAGGCCGAGGAATTTCTGAACTCGAAAATTTGAATCCCTGGGTGTTGTCCAATGAATCCAGCCCGTCGCCTGACTCTAAGTTCAGGTCTTGAGTGATATCCTCCCCTCCGCGGGTATCCGGCTTGGAGGGATCGGGAATCCGGACGTAGCGAGTCCTTAAGATAGACGAAGGGTCGCCACATTGTCCCTCTACCACGGCAATGTGGTGGTGACTTGGGGAAAGTTAATCTCTCTCAGATCGGTTTTAGGCCCAATCTGGTCGTAATCCGTAGCGACTCCCAGGGCGGCGAAGTGATCCAAGAGCTCGTTTATGGAGGAAAGCTCCATTGGATCTAACTGCTC
Organism: Triticum dicoccoides; assembly: GCF_002162155.2. Classification (NCBI taxonomy): domain Eukaryota; kingdom Viridiplantae; phylum Streptophyta; class Magnoliopsida; order Poales; family Poaceae; genus Triticum; species Triticum dicoccoides. The sequence continues at coordinate 555,037,632 of NC_041386.1, read as the reverse complement.
GGCGAGTTCCGAACTAACATGAAGATTGTTTTCGATGGCTCGAGAGGTCATCGTCGGCGCAGAAGCCGAACAGGCGGTCATAAGAAAACCACCTAGCCGGAGGGTTTGGCCGACAGCCAAAGCTCCCTTAGCAACGGTGCCGTCTTTAAAGACGGGACGAGGCATCCTTCCTGATGGCGACGACACAGAGGAACTCTCAATGAAAGCACCAATGTCGGTGTCAAAACCGGCGGATCTCGGGTAGGGGGTCCCGAACTGTGCGTCTAGGCCGGATGATAACATGAGGCAAGGGACACGAAGTTTTACCCAGGTTCGAGCCCTCTCGATGGAGGTAAACCCTACGTCCTGCTTGATTAATATTGATGATATGGGTAGTACAAGAGTAGATCTACCACGAGATCAGAGAGACTAAACCCTAGAAGCTAGCCTATGGTGTGATTGTTGATGTGTATGTTGTCCTACGGACTAAAACCCTCCGGTTTATATAGACAACGGATAGGGTTAGGGTTACATAGAGTCGGTTACAATGGTAGGAGATCTGAATATCCGTATCGCCAAGCTTGCCTTGCACGCCAAGAAAAGTCCCTTCCGGGACGAAGTCTTCAATCTTGTATCTTCATAGTCCAGGAGTCCGGCTGAACGTATAGTTCGGCTATCCGAACACCCCCTAATCCAGGACTCCCTCAGTCATTAAAGTCATTATGACTACACTATGTTTACATGTTCCGATCCTTGATGACTTCTTATTTGATCCAGCAGTGACTTCTGAGAGTTTAATTTTCCCCTGTGAATTTTATCGATTGAACTTGCACTACAAGTTATTTTCCAAATCAGAGAACTCAAACTTGAGCAGCCTATTTTCAAGGCATTTCTCTCTGAGCTACTGTAATTATGTAGAGTTTTTTTTGCGAAACTAATTACGTAGAGCATTGTGGTTTCTAAGTTTTCACATGCAGAATTCTGAGATGCAGGATGCCTATCAACATGACCTGAGAGGCGTACATGTGCGCATGAAGTAAGCAGGGAAGTCTATGTAAATAGAAAGAAAGATTTATGGTAAACACTGGACACATGTTGTCGGGACCCAAACATAATCTTTATTCAGTAAAGGGACATGACAAATCAAAGGCAAGAATCTAATGGGCCATCAGACTCAACTGCATAGGGAAAAAAACATGGACACCCATATTTATATTCCATTGAACATTAAAAATAGCATCGGGAGGCCATTAAAATTATTATGACTTCACTATGTATAGAAAAGGAACATCGAAAAAACATCAAGAAAAACCGCAGCCCAAGATATCACTTAAACTTGCATCCCAACCAGAAAAGAGATGAACTATAGCATGCCAAACCTCCATATCATTAATTTGTTCAGACGGTGGTGCTTCAAAAAAGGGAGGGAAATATATCCGTGTTTTGTTTAGTTCACAAAACTTGGCACCATATTGCTAGATTATTCTGTGTCCAGATTCCGTCGCACACAATTTGTAATCAACATTCATTGTGTGCCTTTTGGTATTGCAGAGATTGATCAAATGAAAGTGATCACCTTAAGGCTGATTTAAAGCTAATAAATATCACAGGAGCATAGCACAACATAAGTTAGAGTGTCTCCGATTTAACTTACAAACAAACCTCAATGACCAGATCCCATTTTGTACTTTTGTAGTACAGTAATAGTCATAGCACAAACACCAAAAAGAGCAGTTCTGGAAAGGCTTTCTAAGAATCAGAATTGTTTTGGAAACACCAAATTCATCTTTTTGGCTGAAAAAAAAATCTCAGATCTTATAGATATGTACATTTCACACTTTTAAGGATTCATATTTGTAGCACAGCAGTAGTCACACCCAAACACCAAAAGAGCCAGTCATATCAGAATATTCAGTCTTGCACTACTTTGTGGAAGCAAAATTTCACCCATTTGGTAACTTACCGACTTTAATACATGAATTGGACTCTGTCCTACAAGAACATGGCCCATCACTTGGCATAAACACATCGAAATAGTCTTGGGCTGATTCGACTCGAACTGGAAGACAAACAGAGGAGAGGAGGAACTCTTTCTACAAGACTTGGAAGATTCGAGTATATTAAAGCAAGGTAGAAGAACTCCTGGCCATCAACATCAATCAGCACCTCGTCTTCCCTGCCTTTGCCTTCCATGTGTGATTTACAAAGAATGGCACAAACACAAAATTTGTATTTGCAGTAAAGTAATAGCTACAGCACAAACACCAAAAAGAGTAGTTCCAGAAAGGCTTTCTAAGAATCAAAAATGTTTTGGAAACACCAAAATCATTTTTTTGGCTGGAAAAATATCTCACATCTTAATAGGTGTGTACTTTTCATTTTTTTTAAGGAATTCATATTTGTAGTACAGCAGTAGTCACAACCAAACCCCAAAAGAACCAACTATTATCAGAATACTCAGTCTTACACTACTTTGTGGAAGCAAAATTTCACCCATTTGGTAAATCACCATTTACCTGAAGGGCTGAACCTATGGCAACCTTTTATGTTGTGAAGAAATACATCATATGCTGTCAAACCATTGAGCTGCAAGACGCTTATACTCACACCACAAAACAGTAGACCGATGTGAGTACACTTCGCAACTCAGCTTAGATTATATTCAATTTATTTATCAAACAAGCCAATTACATTCTAACATATCGACTTTAATATATGAATTGGACTCTGTCCTACAAGAACATGGCCAGTCACTTGGCATAAACACATCGAAATAGTTCTGCGCTGATTCCACTTGAACTGGAAGATAAACAGAGGAGAGGAGGAACTCTTTCTACAAGACTTGGAAGATTCAAGTAGCTGACAGCGAGGTAGAAGAGCTCCTGGCCATCAGCACCTCATGTTCAGCTCCTGGCTTCGCCTTCCATGTGTGATTTAGCAAGAGTCGAGCGAAGGATCTGGTGTTTACAGAGCGAACAAGGCGAAAGGAGAGGTTTTTCGGTCTGCCGATGAACTGTTCATATCGTGCCAAGGCGCAAAGATGAGAGCAGAAAACATAAAGCTAAGGAACAATGCAAGATAGGGAAATTTATAGTTTTATTCATATCGTGCCGCCCTCCACCCACTCTCCGGCGTACATACTGCCGTGAGCCACGATATTACAGGAAACAGCTAGTACTAAGTACTCCCTTTGTAAACTTCTATAAGATAGTTTAGATCATTAACTAACTTCTATAAGATAGTTTAGATCATTAACTATCTTATAAAAGTTTACAGAGGGAGTACTAACTGACATGACCATGCTAGCTAAACTGACATTCCAGCACATCAGGCCTCTTGACTTGTAATTTGATTACTTCATATGACGCCTCCACAACTTCTTGTAGCGTCGCCTCCTCGAAACCACAAGGTGCTCCGACATTGACATAAAAAAGAAGAGAAAAGAGGTTATTCATATTGTCTAGAAAGAAAGGACTCTGCAATAGATGGACACAACGGGAGCAGAAACATCGAACCTTTTTCAGACATTTGCACAAGCAGGCCTGGCGATTTTGGATGGTTGGATTGTTGTACTAGAGTACTGTCCAGCAGACCAGCTCCTCAACAGAGGAAGCCTTGCTCTCCGGTGCAGCTAGTTGGGCGCCTTCGACCGCCTCCTCGGCACGGCAGTCCGGCGCCTCCGTCACCACTATGCAGCCGCGGCGGCAGGAAGAGGAAGCCGGACCTCGCCGGCGGCGCAGGGCGAGCCTGCGGTCCGAGACCGCCGAGGACCATCCACGGGCCTCGGACTCGTCGGCGAGGACGAGATCCTCGTCGGCGGATCTCTTCTTCCCGGCGTGCGACAGCTGGTCGGGCATCGTGAGCGTCACGCTCATGCCATGGACGTCGATGCACGCCATATCCGGCACCGGCGGATGAATCGGCGAAATCGAAATCAAAAGTGGATCTTTGGAGCAGCAAAGGGCGCGGGAGGAAGAAAGAGCGAGGGAAAGGGGATTAGGGCAGGGATTTGGGATTTATCGATCTGAAATACGCCTCTTGCGTACAATACAAGCTAAATACGACTTCCTTATGCCGTATAAATTACGCGTCGAATACGACTTCGTTATACGGTACGCGCGTCAGGCTTATCCGCGGCCAATCCTATTTGCCGCCCGTACTTGGGCCGGCCCATGTCTGATTGGCTGTTTGATCGGTTTCTCTTTTTTTATCGTTTCCTTTTCCTTTCATTTTTCATTTTTCATTTTGTTTTATTTTTATATTATACAAAAAGTTCACCATGTGTTACAAAAATGTTTAACGTATATTAACAAAACGTACAGTGTATATTAAAAAAATCATGTGCAATATAAAATGTTCATCGTGTGCTAAAAAATCCTTCAACATATTCTACAAAAAAAGTTCAATATGCATTTTGAAAATGCTCAGCGTACACCTAAAAATTCTTCTGTGTATTTTACAAAAAGGTTCAAAGCATATTTTCAAAGTGTTCACCGTACATTACAAAAACGTTCACTGTATTGAAAACCATTCACCATATATTTAAACATGTGCTCGCTGGTTCGGTCACTGTAGGGTGGCCGGACCTGGACTAGTCCAGTTTTCCTTGTTATTTTTCATTTTATTACATGTTTTCCCTGGTGTTCTTTGGTTTTCTTGTTTTTCTTTGTTTTTTCAGCGGTTTTTGTGCTTTTTTTTCTTCGTTTCTTCATCGATTTCTCTGGTTTTGGATTTTTGTTAGTTTTTTTGTTTTCTGATTGATTTTAACAGTTTTTTTTTTGCATGGTCGATTTTAACTGTTTTCTTCGTTTTTCTGTTTCCTTCATTTTCTAGGTGTTTCTTTGTTCAGTTTCTTCGGTTTTCACCTTTTTTTTGTTTTTCCCTTTTTCTTTTGACACATGGCTAAACTTATAATACATATTGTAGGTATACATCATGGACATTTATTTATACATGTTTAATTTTTTAAAAATACTCATTAATATTTTTAAAAATATATGTTTGATGTCTACTAACACATGTATACATTTTTTACACATTATATATTTTATGTATACCTAAGAAAAAATTATCCTTTTAAAAATACATGTTCCAAACATATTATATTGTTTCTACTTTTGAATACATTTTTGTACATTTTTTAAGTAAATATCAACCATTTTTATGTAATTTTAACATTTTTCAAATGCATGTTTAACTGGTCTTTGGAACGTACGTTCTGATTTCTAGTTTTTTCATATACATTTTACATGTTCCATATACACCGGAAACATTTTTATGCACATTAAATATTTTTCAATACATGATTAACATTTTTCTTCAAACAAATGTTTTCCCTGGTGTTCTTTGGTTCTTTTGTTTTTTTATTTCTTCATCATTTTTTTCTGTTTATCTTTGTTTCTTCACCGATTTCTCTGATTTTTTGTTAAGTTTTTCTAATGGATTTTAACAGTTTTCTTCGTATTTTTTTTCTTCATTTTTTTAGGTGTTTCTTTTTTCAGTTTCTTCAGTTTTCACCGGCTTACTTTGTTTCCCCCTTTTTTTTTCTTTGACACATGGCTATATTTTTAATACATATTGTACAGTTTTGGTATACATCATGGACATTTATTTATACATGTTTAACATTTTTAAAATACATGATTAATATCTTTTAAAAAATTATGTTTTGATGTCTATTATTTTTAACACATGTTTACATTTTTTACACATCATACATTTTTTGTATACATAAGAAAAATATATAAAAGTTTTAGCATTTTTATAATACACGTTTCAAATATATGTTATGGTTTCTACTTTTTCATACATATTTTGTACATTTTTGTATACCTATCAACCCATTTTTATACAATTTTAACATTTTTTTGAATGCATGTTTAACAGGTCTTTGAATGTATGATCTGATGTCTACTTTTTTCATATACATTGTACATGTTTCATATACACCTGAAACATTTTTTTATGCATATTAAATATTTACAAATACATGATTAACACTTTTTTCAAACACATATTTTTGAAGTTTGGTTTGAATATGTGTATACATTCTTTTTCTAATTCATGTTCGAATATATTTTTGAATGACATTAAGATTTGTTAAATTATCCTAACATTTTTTTACATTGCATTAAAAAAATTAATATACATGATAATTTTTCCCAAATATATTTTTTGAAGTCTACTATTTTTAACACATGTATACATTTTTTGTATACATAAGAAAAAAATTATACAAGTTTTATTATTTTTAAAATACATGTTTCGAATATATGTCATGGTTTCTACTTTTTCATACATATTTTGTACATATCAACTATTTTTTATACAATTTTAACATTTTTCAAATGCATGCTTAACATGTCTTTGAACGTATGATTTATGTCTACTTTTTTCATATACATTGTACATGTTTCATATACACCTGAAACATTTTTTATGCATATTAAATATTTTCAAATACATGATTAACATTTGTTTCAAACAAATATCTTTGAAGTTTGGTTTGAATATGTTTATACATTTTTTCAAATTCATGCTGGAATATATTTTTGAATGACATTAAGATTTTTTAAACTATCCTAACATTTTTTTACATTGCATTAACATTTTTAAATACATGATATGTTTTTCCAAATATATTTTTTGATGTCTACTTTTTCATATATGCTATACATTTTTCGTATACATCAGAAACATGTTTATATACATGTTTAACATTTTTCCAAATGAATGATTAACATTTGTTTCCAAAATATATATATTTGAACTTTTTGAATCTGTGTTAATTTTTTATTCAAATTCACGTTTTTATTTATTTTAATTAATTTTAAAATCTTAAAAATATGACAAAAGAAAAAAAACACTATCATGTAGTTGCACACCTGGTGTATACATGTGTTGACTTGGATTTAGCTACGCCTTTGAGGTGGGCGAGTCACGAGTGTGGGAGCTGCTGGCATTTTTGGACTGGGCCTATGTGATGTACGGTTCAGGTGAGCGCCTCTTCCAACTCGCATGGAGCGATATATAAGCATGCGCATACCTGTGCCGCTCTACGATTCCACAACCAAGAGAGACGGGCTAGCAAGATGGGCCGTCACTAGGCCAAGATGCAACACGAGCAAAAAAAAGGAGAAAAACAAATCGGGCATCCACCCGTCATGGACCTTTCAGCCGGATCGCCCGGGTCAAGCCGCTCGGGCGGATCAAACGACCCGAAGCCGCCCCAGGAGGCTCCCGCAGCTAGCCATCTGGCAACGGACGGCCGGGAGGCTTTGCTTCCGCGTGCAAAGTCCAGGGAGGCAGGTACTCCACCATCCTTTATAAGAGTAATGCCTTTCCGTTGTGAGGTTCGTAAGTTGAATAGAACATGATACTACATGATCCTGAAGTACAAGAGATACGACACGAGGCTAATCTTGATTTTAGCCTACTGTTGTGATAATCTTGATTTTGTGCCCAACCCCGCCTAAAGTTCTTTCTTTTGCTTGGCATGCTGCGACGAATTCTTTAGCAACATGAAAAAAAAAACAAAGAACTTCGGAGACTCGGGGTACATGCCCAGTTTGTGGGAGAGAAGATGAAGACATTTTTCATGTCTTCTGTACTTGTGATAATGCACGTCAGCTGTGGCGAGCTATGTCTCAACTTTGGACCCTTCCTGATGTTACCACAATTATGCACCGTGATGATTGGTTACTGCAGCTTATTTGTGATGTAGATGAGCTATGCGAGTTCGCGTACTGATGCTTTTTTGGAGACTATGCCATATTAGAAATGAGTTAGTGCATGACAAGCCGACACGACCTACTGATGTTTTAGTCAGATTTTATCAAGTTATCTTCATTCACTAACTTCACCTAAGATGGATCCAAATGCAAATTTTGTGAAAAGAAAGATGGTGGCCAACCCTTGTTACCCATTGGTGCAACACACATGCAATAATAATGTAGTTATGCCTAAAACATCTTGGATCCCTCCCGTCCTTGGGCGTGTTAAGCTTAATATGGATGGTTCGGTCCTCAATGGAATTGCGGGATGTGTATGCTTCTTCGGGGTCACCTTGGTGTTATTATTTTTAGCTCATGCAGATTTTTGGGGAGAAAGTGAGGATATTTTGGAAACAAAAATTTTTGCACTGCAGGAAGGGATTTCACTGGCTTTGCAGTGAAGTAATTTACCCATTGATATTGAATCAGGCTTGTTTGGAGGCGGTGGCTATGGTGAAGAGTAGTGAAACAAATCTATCAAAGTATTCTTTTATTACCAGAGAGATCAAGCAAAGTACGGAAGAACGTGACTCTTCTGTTACTCATATACGTCGTAGTGGCAATAATGCTAGTCATTCTATGGCAAACTTTGGTAGGGCTAATGGTCGAATTATGGTTTGGCTAAGGTCTGACCCAGATGAAGTCCTTAATGTTGCTCTACGAGATTGTACTCTTTAATTTTTGAGTAATAAAGAGTTATTTCGCAAAAAATGATACACTTGCAGAAGGAAAATTCGATGGAAGATAGGACTATCATCTCTATCGCGTCTGGCTTGCCGTACCACCATCCTATCGATTCCTGACACCGGCAAAGAAAATAAAAGACGTAAAGCAATAAGTTGGACAGGGACACCGAGTGTTGTCTATGTTTATATCCATTTGCCATCACCCCGAAGCCTAGCCGAGAACTGCTGCCTAAACAAATCCAGAGAGGGATTTCTCAAGGTACATACGTAGAATCTCATACATACGCGCATACATTCATTTCTATGAATGCATATACAGACATCCTACCTCATAGACGTTTTCATAGTCGACGAAAACATCTCTTTCAAGTAAACGCATATCCCTCAAAGAGCCGAAACAAATAAACTAAAAAAACACGAGATCCGGGTGTCTAACGCTTTTTCCCTAAAAGAGGAGATCGGACGGCTCAAAAGAGAAGACGGCCAAAGGAGAGCGGGCACTCTCTTCTCCCCCGGTGGCCAGGCTCCGCTCCGCTGTTTCGTTCCCCTCCCCCTTTGCCTTCGCCGGGCAGCGAGCGGAGCGCCGCGCGGCGGACAGCCTGACAATGCAAAACCCTCGCCCCTCCTACGCCCACCACCAGCTCCAGCAGCACCTCGCCTCCCTCCTCTCCGCCGCGGCCGGCGACCCCCCGCACCCCTCCGATGACGCCTCCCGCGCCGGCGCCCTCTCCAGCCTCCGCCTCTCCCTCCTCCACCCGCCCAACCGCCCGCTCCTCCCCTCCCTCGCCCCCTTCCTCGCCCCGCCGCTCTCCGTGCTCCTCGCCGACGACGCGTAAGCGCCCCCTCCCCCCTCCCCTCGCG
>NC_041386.1:555006449-555028260 GCF_002162155.2 Triticum dicoccoides | reverse complement strand
CATCTGTATGTAGGTAACGCGATTCTACTCACCTCTTCGTTCGTGTCTGTTGCGCAGGTCCTACGCCGTGCGGCGCGCCGCCGTGGCGGCCTACGCGGCGCTCAGCGCGGTGCTGTGCGCGCACGAGGCGCCCGGGGGCCTCCCTGACGGGTTCGTCGCCTGGGCGCTGCCGCTCCTGGGGGAGCCCGCCTCGGCCGCCCTCGTCGCCGAGGGGCTCAGGGAGCTCCTGGCCACCGGGGATGCGCACGCCGTCGAGCGTTTCGTGCCACCACTCCTCGCCGCCTGCCGTGACGTGCTCGAGGATGAGCGGACCTCGCTCGCTGTGCTCAGGTGCCTGCTCGGCCTGCTCACGCTCGTCGCCGCCAAGTTCCCCCACTGCTTCCGGCCGCAATTCGTCGATATGGTTGACTTGCTCCTTGGGTGGGTGTTCGTCCCAGACCTTGCCGAAACCGATTGCCGCACCATCGTGGATAGTTTCTCGCAGTTCCAGTGGCACTGGCTCGGTAATCTGCAGTTCTCCCTTGGACTGTTGCCCAAGTTCTTGGCTGATATGGAGGTCCTTGTGCATGATCCCAACCTTGCGGCCAGCCATAACTCTGGCCGGCTTCGTCCGCTCTTTGCTTGCTTCTCGACGGTGTTGCAGATCATGGCATCTGGTGTGGCAGAGAGAAATAATCTGAGAGAACTTGTAGTAGGGCCACTTGAGGCGTTGGCTCCTCAGCTTTTAAGGTGTGCATCAGTGATAGCTTCCAAGATTGGCTGGTCTGAGAGGATGGAAGAAGCATCCAGATGTTTGGTCTTGCTCGCAGAGATTCTGCAGGAAAGGTTCGCTGAGTTCTATGCTATGTTTGTGGATGTGTTGACACAGAGTTTGGATAATGCGTCGTCACAACAGTTGGTGGTAGCACTTAAGACTAACCTGCAAGTGTTGTCACTTCAAAATTTGGGGCTCCATTCGGCTGCTGTGGAGCACTTGCTTGAATTCAGCTCACTTTTATCTCGGCTGCGTCTTCACCCAAGCCACAACGTGGTTGTAAATTCAGCATCCACTTATCTTTTTTGTCTGCAGCATGGATTGGAAGATGTAGCTGAGCAAGCAATTGCATCATTGATGAAAGAGTTGGAACTATTGAAATTTCTGCTTGAGAACATGCAAGTAAGCTGCACTGGTATCCAGAGTCACTCCTTAGAGAACAACACTCCAGTAGGGTATTCAGAGCATCAGTTGCTTTCTTTAATGAAATTCGATTTGAAGATTCTACTGGCCACTGTTTCAGCTGATTCTGAAAAGATCAACAGGAGAGTACCTAGGCTGACATCATTCATTTCAGAGAAGCTTGACCCATTTGGCACCCCGTTTCATAATTTCCTTGAGATGCAGTTTCAGATTTTCTCTACACTTCACAGACTGAGCAGTGTGGAACTGTCAATTAATATTGAAACATCTGAAGAATTTGAAAGAGGCTCTGGTGATTCAGGCAGTCAAACTCAGATAAATACTGAATCAAGGAAGTCTTTTTGTGACTGTAAAATGAAGTTCATGCATAAATATGGAAAACACATAATGCGTGGCCTTAGTGCATCATCATCCATGACACTGAAATTAGACGCTTTAGATTGGATAGATTCTTTCGCGAAACTGGTTCTTGCCATGGAAAGGGATCTGAACAAGACCAGTCTCTCTTATGAGTTTGGGGATGCTACCCTTCCGAATACTATTCTCTTCACTATCTTGGATTGCGCTTATGATAGGGAGACTAAAGTAAGATGCCATGTTGCGTTATCCTTGGAAGCACTCTTTCTTGGTAGGCTCATCAATCCCATGAGCTTCTCAGTTGTCTCACAGGTTCTTCTTGACAAGCTCAGTGATCCAGACAATGCTGTAAAAAATGGATTTCTGAGGTTATTTTCAATTGCTTTGCCTATTACAACATACACATTTGGCTTCCTTGAGGATGGATATAGTTATCAGAATTGCCTAGGTATTTCTAACATTACCAAGCACTGCATGAGTTTGAGGCATGTGCTTGCTGTGAAACAACAGCCTAGGAAACTTCACTGGCAGCAGCTTGTTTCTATTCTGAGTTACCTTTCCCTCAGATTGAAGTTGCCTCTTTCTTCTTGGGTTCAACGACTGGTCTTTAGTTACCGTGGCAAGAAAGATATGTTTTCTGGTCAAATTGATGTCTCTGGAGATACTGATTGGAATGAATTATTCAAAGGGCCCGATGTGGACATAACTATTATTGACAGGATATATTCAGTGAACAATCTTGCTGCAGTTTGGTGGGGCATCCATGAAGCTGCTCGGCACTGCATAAACCTTCGGCTTCGAACTCATCTTGGTGGCCCCACACAGACATTTGCTGCTTTAGAACGCATGCTTTTGGATGTACCAAATTTATTGGCACTGGAAACTAACGAAGGTGAAGGCAGGTATATAGGACCATCTGACATATCCCTATTGCCTATGCGCCTGCTATTGGATTTTGTTGAGGCATTAAAGAAATATGTTTATAATGCGTATGAAGGTTCCTTTGTTCTACCAGCCCCTCCAAAGGCAAGTTCCTTGTTTTTCCGAGCGAACAAACGAGTCTGTGAAGAGTGGTTTTCTCGAATCTGTGATCCAATGCTGAAGGCAGGACTAGCTTTGCAGTGCAGCGATGCAGTCATTCAGTACTGCTCATCTCGGTTACTAGATCTCAGAAACATTGCTGCATCATCCCTCAAGGACAACAGCCGCATGGGAGGAGCTACTGAAAGTAATCATGCTTTTAGAGAGAGGTTAGAAATGGATATTCTGAAGGTTTTGCGACATGCTTCTCTGGCATTGTGCAGGTGTCATGAAACAGATGCCTTAGTTGGACTCCAGAGGTGGGCTGTGTCAACATTCTACACATACTTTGAGCAGGAAAAGCAACTAACACGGGGTGCATCTGATACCCACAAGCACTTTTCCTGGATGTCAGGACTCATCTATCAATCCCAGGGGCAGTATGAAAAGGCTGCTGCACATTATTCTCATCTCTTGCAGTCCGAGGAAGCCCTTACCTCCATGGATTCTGATGTCATCCAGTACATCATAGCACGTGTTATTGAGTGCTACACAGCTCTGTCTGACTGGAAATGCTTGGAGGGTTGGCTTGCAGAGTTACAAGAGCTCCGTGCTGTACATGCTGGCAAACCTTATTCAGGTGCTTTAACGAGTGCTGGCAATGAGCTTAATGCTATTCATGCAATGGCATGCTTTGATGAGGGTGACTTCCATTCAGCTTGGAGTTATCTTGATTTGACTCCTAAAAGCAGCAGCGAGCTTACCCTCGATCCCAAGGTTGCAGTTGAGAGAAGTGAATTAATGCTCCTGCGTGGAATGCTTCAATCTGACAGCAAGCCTGACAAGGCAAGAGAGGATCTTGATAAGGCTAAATTGATGTTGGATGAAGCACTCTCTGTGGCCCCTCTCAATGGATTGACTGATGCTGCAGCATGTGCTGGCCAGCTTCATTGCATCTTTGCATTTGAAGAGGCCACTGGGTTGACGTGCCAAGATGGACCTAATCAACCACCAGTGCTCATGGATTATTTACTGAGACTATTGCAGGATCCTATTGACAGGATCCATCAAGATTGCAGCATGTGGCTGAAGGTCTTTAAAGTGTATCGTACTGCACATCCATCTTCATTACCCACTCTTCTTCTATGTCGCAAGCTTGCTAGTCTTGCTAGAAAGCAGACCAACTTTATGTTAGCTGGCCGCTTAAACCAGTACCTCATAAACCATCCTTTGGAATCATCTGATGAGACGGACAAGGGAATGCTTACTTTGAACATTAAGTATGAAGGTGCCTTGCTGAAGCATTGCGAAGGAAACAATGAGGAGGCTTTAACTGATCTGTGGTCACTGGTTCGTGCTAATATTCTTTCTTCAGTTAGTGATTCATCTGGTATTGGCGATTCACTTATTGCTAAGGCGTGTCTGAAACTCTCGACCTGGATGGAGGAGAGTTCAACTTCCACTCTGAATATGATCGTTCCAAAGGTGGTAAAAGATTTTAGTGATTTTGATGGCTTTCAAAATGGGTCAGAGAAACTTTTGTCTGGTGACAGTGGGTTAGTTTGTACTGCAAACTGTCATGTGCTTGCCCAAGAAATCATAGGCAGTGCTCGAAAGATATCCTGGCAACTTTGTCCCAGTATGGGCAAGGCGTGGCTTTCTTATGCATCTTGGTGCTTTACTCATGCCAATCACTCTCTGTCTGGATCCGATTCAAATGTGCAGAACAGTTTGTCCTCCATTCTCCAATCTGAACTTTCTCCAGACAGATTTCACTTGACAGATAATGAGAAGTCTGAGGTGGAGCAAACAATAAGAAGTTTCTATGCTGATAAATCTGCAAATTGTGTCGATCACAATTCCTTAGCGACAACAGGGTCTAGCAACAATTCTGAGCAGGAGTATCCCATGACCATGATAATTGAACAGGCAACTCAACTGTTAGAAACTGCAGCCGGAGCACCAGGTTTTGAGGCCAGTGATGGTGAAGGTGCCTATGCACTGCTATCATCAGGGCTTAACGTTCTCTTTGGTAAATGCGATTCTACAATGGACAGTGCTATGCCTTTGATTAATAATCTCACTGAAATTTGGTGGTCTTTAAGGAAAAGGAGGGTATCACTCTTTGGGCATGCTGCAACTGCTTATTTTCAGTACCTTTCTCATTCATCAAGTGAGCTTCAACCTTCATATCAGCGTGATGCCTTAAAAGGGAAAACTAGGGGCTACACTTTGAGAGCATTGTTGTATCTCCTCCATATAATTTTGAACTATGGGGTGGAGCTGAAGGAAACACTTGAAAGTGGGCTTTCAACAGTTCCTTTGTTGCCATGGCAGGTAAATGATGATAGTGGCGCATCTATTCTATAATTATGATAAGGTTAGTGTATAATTATATGTTTGGATCCATGCAGGAGATTATACCACAACTTTTTGCTCGCTTGAGTTCCCACCCAGAGAAGATAGTAAGGAAACAGTTGGAGAGCATATTGGTGAAGCTAGGGAAACTTTCTCCTTATTCTATAGTATATCCTACATTAGTTGATATCAATGCCTGTGAAGGAGAACCTTCTGAGGAGCTTCAGCGAATATTGAACTTTCTGGTATGATGTTTCGTTTGGTACTTATACTATGATTATCTGCTTTGGGCTATGATGATATATGCATGCTACTTCTATATTTTGAACACTTTCTGTTTTTCTTTCATAGGTTAAGCTGTACCCCAAATTAATTAAGGATGTTAAGCTTGTAATTGATGAGCTAGGAATGATAACCGTTCTGTGGGAGGAACAATGGCTGAGTACCTTACAAGATCTCCATTCAGGTAAGCCTCCCCTCGACTTCTGCAGTTCTGTGAAATCAGCTACCAGAGGCAGGCTTCCATGGAAAATGGACACACCTACATAAGAATTAGCTTATGCTCCAGCTTGACATTGTTGTGCTTACTACAGAATCTAGTTAGTTAAAGGGAGCCTTTACCGAACCAAGTAAAATACTTCCGTGCCGTAAGAAAGATGTTGGTTATATAAGAAGTAAAACACAGTTTTCTTTTCTTCAAAGCCGCTGCAATTCCAAATGCACTGTAAGGTCTAAGCCCCAGTTAGTAACAATTATTTTTTCTTGCTCTGATTTTTGAATTAAGTGTTCCTGTAGAGTTAATTACGAAATCCTCTCGTTAACTAGATTGCAATACAAATCCTGAAAAATATTGTTGCATAGGATCTCTAGAATGGTGCCTCTCTTGAGTTTTTATGAGATCCTTTAGCTTACTAAGTTTCAATACTGTAAGAATGCTTGCTTGCACGGCAAATGACATTTCCTCCTCACTTGCAATGTACCATTCTAGAAGTTAGGTTGGAGGTAGTCTACTCTGACTGTTGCATTAAATTTAATCTGTCTGTACAATGGTTCATGTCTGGTATATGCTTTTGTTTACTTGTTTGTACAAACCTGCATTTAGAAACTTTATGACCAAATAACCAGTAACCACATATTTTATATCTAATATACTTTGAGCATTAGTTTGTTGAGTTATTGATGGTACATTTTTTATGTTGCTATGTAGATGTCTTAAGGAGAATCAATATACTTAAGGAGGAAGCTGCAAGGGTTGCTGCAAATTCTACACTGACTTCAGCTGAAAAGAACAAGATCAATGCTGCAAAATATTCTGCTATTATGACTCCAATTGTTGTAGCCTTGGAACGTCGTTTAGCGTCCACATCTCGTGAACCAAGAACACCCCATGAGACGTGGTTCCATAAGGAATATAACGCTCAGCTGAGATCTGCAATCACAAGCCTTAAGGTGCCCCCTGGATCTCCAGCAGCATTAGGAGAGATTTGGCGGCCTTTTGATTCAATTGCAGCTTCTTTAGTCAGTCATCAAAGAAAGTCATGCGTATTGTTAAGTGAAATTGCTCCACAGCTAGCAACTTTGTCAACCTCTGACATTCCAATGCCTGGTTTTGAGAAGCAGATACTTGATTCCTCAGAATCTTTTTTTGCTGGAAATCATGGCACGGTTACAGTCTCTTCTTTCTGCAAAGAAGTTACAATACTTTCTACAAAGACAAGACCTAAGAAGCTCGCCTTGCAAGGATCAGACGGACAGAAGTATATTTATCTTCTCAAGGGACGGGAGGATCTACGTCTTGATTCTCGGATCATGCAGCTTCTGGAGGCGATAAATAGCTTCTTGCATTCATCTTCTGACACTCGAAGTCGAAATATTGCAATTCGATTTTATTCTGTTACACCAATTAGTGGACGAGCTGGGCTAATCCAGTGGGTAGAAAATGTAAGCAGCATATACAATGTGTACAAGTCATGGCAAAAACGTACTCAGGTGGCACAGGCACAGGCACAGCTTTCTTCAGTTAGCACTGGTAACATTCACAACTCAGTACCTCATGTTCCCCGTCCGAGTGATATGTTCTATGGAAAAATAATACCAGCACTGAAAGAAAAAGGGATCAAAAGAGTAATCTCACGAAGAGATTGGCCACTAGACGTTAAGAAAAAAGTTCTGTTGGAGCTTATGAAGGAGACTCCAAAGCAGATTTTGTGGCAAGAAATGTGGTGTTCAAGTGAGGGCTTCAAAAACTTCAACTCCAAAGTAAAGAGGTATGTATGGTGCATGGTACTTCTGCATTGAGCACTCTATTTACATTTACCAAGTGTCCTTTGTTTCCATTGCTAGGCAAAATAAAAGTATGAATTTGAGAGTTTTTACTTTTATTGTACTACTAAAAGTCTGTCCAAGCTTTTCTGCTGGTTGTCATTCTCATGAAGAATATGCCCACTTTGAGCATAGATGGCATATTTGAAACTGAAAATTGTGTTGTCAGTTAAGTCATTGCTCTTAAGCCCTAATGACTCCTTCCTTACAAAAAAATGAAAGAAGAGGGAAACCACTACTCTTTTCCAGAGGGAACCACATAAAAGTTATGCCGAGTTAAATAATTGTGCAAGTCCCTAGTGAATTGGGATCTGGGGAGGCTGAGACAAGCTCTTCAAGGTGCTATCGCTGTTGACAAGCTTCCCTATGAGTTTAATAATGTACATGCTACATAGTTTCCATGATGTAGATTCTAGCGGTGGGGTTAGACAGGGCTTGAGTCCAACCTCCATCGCCGGGGTAAACACCCAGCAGCAAGCAGGCAGTGGCATATGCAGAGATTAGAGGAAGATTTTTTAGCCTAGCGACTCAATCCGTCAAGTTGAGCCCCACCTCAGTTTTATTCCTGGAATCACCTCTGATGTGTCATTCATGTAACTTTGTTCTTGTATGTTAATTATGGATTTTCAGATTGTCATTTTGGCGGGAACTAAGATACATATGTTTTGTACTAGTATAAGTAGTGATTTGTGAAGCAACACGTGCACCACAAATTATTTAT
This sequence comes from Triticum dicoccoides, assembly GCF_002162155.2. Lineage (NCBI taxonomy): Eukaryota > Viridiplantae > Streptophyta > Magnoliopsida > Poales > Poaceae > Triticum > Triticum dicoccoides. Next base: position 555,020,305 of record NC_041386.1, on the reverse strand, counting down.
CAAACATACATAAATGGCAACTGAAACATCAGGAAACCAAGAGTGCCTTGAGGCTATTTTAGTAACTACTCCCTCCGTCCCATAATATAAGAGCGTTTTTGACACTACACTAGTGTCAAAAACGCTCTTATATTATGGGACGGAGGGAGTAGTTTGTTCACCATAACACATTCATCAAGATATCTTAGTTTTGCAAATAGAGCTCTACATTACATCTTATAAGAGTAGTAACTGAAGATTCCTTTCGTCTATTATTTTCGACAGAAGTTTTTATTATCCGTGAAGTGCTTAGCTATCAATCTTTTTCCTGTTGCAGATTCTCTAGCAGTCTAGCGGCTATGAGCATGGTTGGCCATATCCTGGGCCTTGGAGATAGGCATTTAGACAATATCCTTATGGACTTTAGCAATGGTGATGTGGTTCACATAGATTACAATATATGCTTTGATAAAGGGAAAAGGTTGAAGATTCCAGAAATCGTTCCATTCCGTCTTACTCAAACTATTGAATCAGCCTTGGGATTGTCTGGAGTTGAAGGTGTCTTTAGAGCTACCTGTGAGGCAGTTATGGGTGCCCTCTTGAAGAACAAAGATATCATCTTAATGTTAATGGAAGTATTTGTTTGGGACCCATTGATTGAGTGGACACGCGGAAATATGCAAGATGAAGCTGGAATAGCTGGTGAAGAGAAGAAAGGAATGGAATTAGCAGTTAGTTTAAGCTTGTTCTCTTCTAGGATTCAAGAAAGTCGTGTTCCGTTGCAGGTAATTGTCTCTTGGAGTTGGAAATTTTCTTTTGCCTCTTGGCAGCAATATTTTAGAATGATGCGTCAGGCATATTTGCAGTTCTAGCCTCTGTTAAATCAATGAGTTCCGAGTTTGTACGGATATAATTTATTCCCGGTCTAATTGAACTGTTTGTGATGTTCAGGAGCATCAGGATCTTTTCGTGACTAACTTGCCAGCTACAGTATCTGTTCTAAAGGTAATTCTTTTTTAACTTTGTAACCACAAAGTGGAAATATCTCACATAACATATTTGAACCACCTGATTTTTGTTTTATTCTCACTATATGCAGACATTCTTGGATACTCTAGATCAGTATGAGGTTAAGTCTGCTATATTTTATCATGCTGAGAAAGAGAGGTCCAGTGCTTTACATAATGAAACGTCAGCAAAGTCAATCCTTGCCGAGGCCACTTCAGTTGCTGAAAAATCCCGCACTTCTTTTGAGCTTCATGCTCATGAATTAGCAGAAGCGAAAACATCGACAGTTGACGAAGCTAACACGCTTGCAATATGGGTGGAAAAACATGGAAGGGTTCTTGAGGCCATACGGGACAATTCGATTACAGGTTCGGAACTATTAATGAAACTAGACAGCAAGGATGAGGCCTTGAGCCTTATTTCAGCTGTCCTTGTATCTGGGGTCCCCCTTACGGTTGTACCAGAGCCAACTAGAGAACATTGCTATGAGTTGGATAGGGAGGTCTCTGAACTAATTACTGAGTTGCATGATGGGCGGTCCTCTGCTTTACAGGCACTTGGTGAGTATGCTTTAATCTTGCAGCAAGTTCTTCCAGTTAACTACATCACAACCAGTCCAATTACTGGTTGGGCACAAGCTTTGCAGCTATCTGTAACCAGTGCATCACAAGACATGCTTGCTCTTGCCAAAAGGCAGGCTGCAGAAGTCATTGCTAAGGTTCAGGGCGAAGGTAGTAATCTAGTACAGCAAAGATACCGGGATCTCTTAAATCAAATGGAAAGTTATGTTGCATGTGTGGAAAGAATTATGAGGGAATGTTCTGAATTGATGAGTTCTGTTGGATCGGATAACGAAGCACAGTCTAAAGATCGGATACTTTCTGCATTCATAAACTCTGTTCAATTGTCATCACAAAAGAATGATGAGGATACCGTTCCTTCTTCGCTGGCAGATAATTTGGAGGTCAAACCTCCAGCCCAGGAGGATGTAAAAGAGAAAGCAAGTAAGGTTCTATCTGTTCTTGGGATCGCTGTGAGTCAGTTATACAGTGGCATTAGAGTCAGAGTGTCTGAACTCTCAACTAAAGCTGTTGGGATAACTAAGTTTAGGACAGATGAAGCTGGTCTTCAAGCTGATGCTGGAATGAGTCTGCAATTGTTTGATCAGCAGATCGAAAAATGTGCATTACTTTCTGGATTTGTGAAGGAAGTGCATGAAGTGATGGGGACAAAATTAGGTGAAATAAACGCTGATTATCTGAAGCATCGGCCTGGACAATGGGCTTATACGTTTCAGGCCATTTTGCACTCAAGTACCAACATGATTGAGCAAATGACCGAAGTTTTTCTTCCAGAAATTATTAGATCGTTTGTCTCGTACAATTCGGAGGTAATGGAAGCCTTTGGTTCAATTTCTCGGATACGTGGTTCTGTTGACACAGCTCTAGAGAAGTTGGCTGAGGTAGAACTTGAGAGAACATCACTGACTGAACTGGAACAGAGCTACTTTGTGGAAGTTGGCCGAATCACTGAGCAGCAAGTAGCTCTTGAAGAAGCTGCCATGAGGGGTAGAGACCATCTATCCTGGGAAGAAGCAGAGGAACTAGCTTCACAGGAGGAAGCCTGTAGAGCACAGTTGGAACAACTGCAGAAAACTTGGAGCCAGAAAGATATGAGAATTTCATCAGTTTTGAAAGTAGAAGCCAGTGTCATGAATTCTTTACATTCTTCTGAAAAGTACTTCTCATCTTTGGTGAGTGCTGATCAGGAAAATGAATTTCATTTCAGAAGCAAGGCTCTGCTTTCAATCTTGACAAAGCCCTTCGCTGACCTGGAATCTCTTGATCATATGCTATCATCTCGTGGCGCCTTCCCTTCCCACATGAGCGGACCAGTTTCTAATCTAAGAGAAGTTTTGGCTGCCAGTTCTTCATTATCTGATGTTGTGTGGCCTTTATCTGGCTTATTGAAGGATCATGCTTTTTTTGTTTGGAAGCTCGGTTTGCTTGATTCAATTCTTGACTTGTGCATGCATGAGATTTCATCTTCTGTTGAGCACAGTTGTACTACCAACCAGCTTTACATTACTCTCAAGAAGAAGCTTGCGATCCATGTGGAAAATCAAGTTGGTCAATATATTCTGAAAAGGATTGCTCCTGCACTGATCCTACATTTAGACAAAGAAATTTGTGATTTGCTAGAAACGAGTCAAGGAAGAAGAGAATCAGGTCAACCTACTGCGGCTGCAGGAAGGGTTGCATTAATGCTTGAGGAGTACTGTAATGCTCATGAGACAGCTAGAGCTGCCCGGACTGCAGTTTCTCTAAAGCAAAGGCAATTAAATGACCTCACTGAGGCTTTACGTAAAATAATTTTGGAAATAGTTCAGGTTGAATGGCTGCATGATTTTTCATCGCCTCATGCACAGAAGGCCAAGATTTTCTCACAAAATATTCTTGGTGATGATAAGTTCATGTCCGTGCTTTTAAATCTGAGCAGAAGGAACTTGTTAGATAAGATCCAGTCTTCGATGTCATTGATAACAAGATCAATTGAGTGTCTGCAAGCTTGTGAAAGCACTTCTGTTTCAGCTGAAGGCCAACTTGAGAGAGCAATGGGATGGGCCTGTGCCGGTCCAAATACTTCTGGAGCAGGCAGTTCAACTGCAAAGGGTTCAGGAATCCCCCCCGAGTTTCATGATCATCTATCGAAAAGGAGGAAATTGCTTGGGGGCATTCAAGAACAGGCATCTGACCTTGTTAAGTCTTGCACATCCGTTTTAGAGTTTGAAGCATCTAGAGATGGGCTTTACTTTGTTTCTGAGGATAAATCTTCTGGACAATCTACTGATAAGGGCAGGGCCTGGCAGCAAACTTTCGTGAATCTACTGACACGTTTAGATGCAGCATACAATTCCTTTACATGTAAGTCGATTACTTTCTGTTTGTACTTCCATTACATACATGCTCAGAACTGTGAACGTGTTTACTTGTCATGAGGTCACCAATGCCTAGTCAGAAGTTCTACATAATTTTGAATTTCTGATGCAATAGTCCCCCCTGCCTGATAGTATGAGTTCTTCTGTTTAATTGTTTTTCCATTTGTTCTTTGTTGCAAGCAGGTGCAGAACAAGACTGGAAACGTGGCCAGCTCAACATGGAAACTGCTGGAAAAGGCTTGTATTCAGCTACCAATCAACTTTCTGTAGTCTCTGTCAAGGCAAAATCTGCTTTAGGTCCGTCCTCTCCCACTTCTGGAATTGTTGTGTAAGATTCCTTTTATTTTAATTCTTGTAGAATAATGCCATGTATATCTTGTCCCAGTTGATCTGCAGGATACTCTGGTAGACATGTATGAACGTGCTTGCGAAGTCAGTGTATCATTATCTGGATTCAAACATATTTCACAGGAACGCACTGCCTTGACTGCTGAATGTGGCTCCTTGCTCGAGGAGGTAAATCCGTACATGATTTAATCTCATTTTGTTGACATATCTCTACTTTGACTGCATGGGAACTCCTAGCTGTGAATTCGGTTGTATGCTTTAAGGTTTGCAAGTTTAAACGGTCAAGAACTTTTAAGAGATTTAGTCTGCAGTTGAGGAACTAATATTATTCAGCTTCATATCTGAAATGCTTTGATGATAAAAAGAAATATATTCTTCAGTTAAGTAAAACTTGGCAGTTAGATAGATATCTCATCTACAGTATGCATATCCTTTCTAGTTATTGGCAATTATTATTCGAAAACTTGCTCTTGATTTCCTGACAAATTATTTACAGGTTTTGGCTATAGCAGAGGGGTTGCATGATGTCTACACTTTGGGAAAGGAAGCTGCTGCATTGCACAGTTCCCTTACGGCAAATATTTCCAAGGTTTGTCATGAATTTTTTCTATTAAATTTCCTCCCTTCAAGATCAATATAAATACTTGCACCTGGTTACTCATGGTAATATTTATCTTGTACATCACACCTGCATGCTGTTTGATGACTTTGATTGAGATTTTAATAATTCGGTACTGACATGGTGATGATATTTTTGGCTCTTAGAAGCAGTCCAGAGAAATGCTAGGCTTTATGCCTAGGACTCAGGAATACATGGCACCTTTAGTGTATTTGGTAGAATATGACATTTTTTCTCTCTAATGAAAAAGCTTTGTTTTGATACTTTGCAGGCAAATACGATCTTACTTCCACTTGAAGCTTTGTTGTCTGCTGATGTGGCTGTTATGTCTGAAGCGATCTCAAAGGAAAGAGAGAAGAATAACACCAGTATGCCTCTTAGTCATGGAAAGGCATTATACCAATCTTACATCACTAGAGTAAGGGAAGCTTGCAAAAACATAGAGCCTGTGGTGCCCCTATTAACTGAATACGTGAAGGAGCTGCACTCCATGGTGATTAAGCTTGGACGCCTTTCAAGTCTTCATGCAGGGAATCTTCATAAGGTACTTAGCTAGGACATGTATTCTTGTGTCACAGATGCTTAATCTTTTTATTTATTTTTATGTTTTGATGCTTGACCTGAAATTTTCACATGTCTCTTGGTACATGTAATTTCACTCCGCGTTTCTCTTATTCATAGGCTTTAGAAGTTCTTGAAGAAAGTGAAACTGGGAGATCACAGGATATGCCCTCTGCACGTCCAGATCTTCTGCAAAGTGATTCGTCAGTTGAGAAGGATAAAAGCTCTTCTGGGAGCAGGGAAGGTGTCTCTCAGGATTTGATTATTGATACTGATGGTTCTCTACAAGATGAATGTTGGATTTCTCCACCAGAGCACTCATATACTAGCAGTTCAGGATGTACAACATTGTTGACCCAGCTTACTCCTGAGAATTTGGAGAAAATAGATGCCCTTTTGGACAGCGGGCCTGGAATAGAGGGTCCTGCTGCTAATAGTCAGCAATCAAGAGATGGTAGAACTGATTCAGGATCAGACTCAAGTAGCAATAAGCAGGTGTTTTCAAACAATGTCACACAAGCTAGCAATATTCATGTGGCTGGAACTTCTTTTGCGGAGGAGGGAAGAATTGAAACTGAGGATAACACTGGAACCTTCAAACAGGTTAGAGGACAAGAATGTGACAGCAGTGACAATAAATCCTATTCAGATACTCGAATGACCAGAGGTAAGATATCGTCGTTGCCATTTATATTTTATTATTTCTATTTGAGGTCAAGTAGGTTCAAGGTTGCTCTTCAACTTCTTGTAGCAGTGTACTCCCTCCGTTCCTAAATATAAGTCTTTTTAGAGATTTCAATATGAACTACATACGGATGTATATAGATGTATTTTAGAGTGTAGATTCACTCATTTTGTTCCGTATTTAGTCCATATTGGAATCTGTAAAAAGACTTATACTCCCTCCGTCCCAAAATTCTTGTCTTAGATTTGTCTAGATACGGATGTATCAAGTCATGTTTTAGTATTAGATACATCCGCATCTAGACAAATCTAAGACAAGAATTTTGGGACGGAGGGAGTATTTAGGAACGGAGGGAGTATATAGCATCCAACACCCCTCAGAGCATTGAACTTTGATTAAATTGTAAGTGCTCTGTCAGAACCATTTTAACACTGCATATAATTTTTCTTCGAATTATACACGCTGCAGAAAATATTTTCAGCACAACTTTTACTTTCTCAACGTTTCTGTTTAATACCCCCTCCGTCCCAAAATTCTTGTCTTAGATTTGTCTAGATACGGATGTATCAAGTCACGTTTTAGTATTAGATACTTCCGTATCTACACAAATCTAAGACAAGAATTTTGGGACGGAGGGAGTACTTAATCTTACTTCTCATCTGTACAAAAAATACTGATGCACGAAATGGATAAATTTAATATTTTCAAATTGCACCATTGCTACGTTAGATTGAATATTACAGATCATCATAAGCCTTCCTATTTTCCTAGCTCTGTGTGAAATTTTCATGAAATATTAGGCCTTTAAGAATTCTGAAGCTGAGACAGATTTATATTGATATGTTTCTGCTCCACAGGTAAAAATCCTTTTGCTCTGTCTATCCTGAAGCAAGTGGAACATAAGTTACATGGACGAGATATAGATGGTACCAGGTGAGCAAATAAGAGGGAAGAGTTTTAGTAGCCATCCAGATCTATTGCTGTATGTTATCCAGTTTTATTGATCTCATTCTCATATCATTCTCTTTAGGTCCTTGAAAATTTCAGAGCAAGTAGACTATCTTCTTAAGCAGGCAACAAGCATCGACAATTTGTGTAATATGTACGAGGGTTGGACACCTTGGATATGATTCAAATTTCACCGATACAACTTTCATCAATGTATGCTGTCCAGGTACTAGCTGAATATTCTGCTGAAGCCCTGTAGTAGCAACTCTTTTGTTCATCTGTATGTTTTTAAAATGCAAGATCTCCATGTAGGTGAGTGTAGATGTTACAAGCTAAGAATTGTCTTCATTTCTCCGCAATCCGTTTGGTGACCTTCTTGAGATAGAAAGGAGCTGTTCAAACAGTGAAATCTTTGACAAAACCTGAGTAGTGACCTTGAGATAGAAAGAGGGCTGTTCAAACAGTAGCAATTTCTAATGAAACCTAAATTGACGTGCTCAGCACTGGCTCGGCCTTTTAGTTTTTAACCTGGATCAGTCAGTGCCTAATGGGCTGACTAGTAATGAAACTTGCCAGTAAGCCTAGTGTACACTACAGGTTCCTAAACATGTAATGTTGCACCAGCCATGTCCGGAAACTTGTCCATTAAGTACTGATATGGTGGTGGAACAAACATGTGGTCATCTTACTTATCCAATAAGGGGACAACAACAGGGGTCTTATTTATTCCAACGAGGGGACAAAAACAGGGTTTCAATAACTGCTCAGGATGATGTAAAACATTTATATTGTATCTTAGAAAACCAGAATGAGTTGGTAGATCCAAAACCAGAAAGTACTATTTCCGCAGTTTTTCTCACCATGAAGGATCAGCTGAAGTCGAGGCCTCAATTGACATGTCTTCTGATATATTTTTTCTGTTTTGCTCTCAGTATCCAACCATCTAAGTTGATATCTCTGATTCCATTTTTAGTTCAGTGGCCATTTTAGCATAGGAACAGGTCTCTACTTTTGGTCCCTCAGCTATTGCCAACTTTAATTTTAACCGTGAACCTTTTACTCCAACTCTCAGAAACAGACAAATCTTATCCGAAGCTGGTTCGGTGGGTGGTTTTGCCATGTTAGTTAACAGTTATCAACCCTTCCACATAGGCTACCACATCATCAAGCTGACCCCATGTGTCAGCCTCTCTGTCTTCTCATCTTTGCATCTCTCCTTGCTGCATCCATCCAAGCAGGTGGCTATTCAGAAGGAGGCGGCGGCAGCGCTGCATGGGAATGTCCGAGTCAGCGTTGAAACTGGGACCTGGTATTCAGAAGGACCTGGTCTTATAACTCTACATGTCTGAGTCAGCGTTGGCAAGGTAGAAGGATGATGGTGAACAGACTGAAAAAGATCAATTTTGGAGAAGAGTCGATGGATCAAATGAATTTCATAGTGTTGCTAAAAAGAAGCTCACCAAGCTTGAGGAAGAAGGTGGCAGTCCCCTGCCTCTTCATATGAACGTGAAAGAGGATGGAGATAGGGGCACCAGTGGGGTGGCTTGCAGCTTCCTACCTTAAACTAGGTACAGGTGCTTGCCACCAATTGATTGGGGCTGCACACCAATGCCCGCGTTTGGTACATTGCGGCAGCCTGCACAAGGCTGCCAGCCATCACAACTGCCAAATAGAGGCATAGAGCTACAACAAAACTGCTGAAAACCATTTCCCAGATTTTGTCTCAGTCAGCAGAAAACCAGTTGGGAGAGGGCCAAGGGAGTAAAGTAAACTGATCCAAGAGTTCAAGGTTAAAAACAACTGGTTTCAGAGTTCAAGGCTGAAAAGTGAACTTCTGCAATAGTTAAGGGTTGAAAACTATAATGACACATAATCAAGAAAACACTTACATAAACAGTTTCAGGACAAGCTATGTACAGTTCTGAAGTTGATTGACATAAAATAAACGGCGTTGAAGTTTAGGGTGAAATTTAAACTCAGCCGATCGTTGAGGGACCAAAAGCAGGGGCTCAAGGGCGCAGGGTTGTTTTGCCCACATCCTGGGATGTCCACTGATCGGGCTTGTGGCCTTGTAAAACTCACCTCCTAGCAGGTTTGTACTCTCACCCACCTTTTCAATGCAATGAAGCTCCTTTGCATTTTCTCAAAAAAAAAGGTTTTGCCATTTTTAGATAATTTAGTTTACTTTTTTTAGATAATGTATAGTTTTGCTTGGCTATAGTTTTTGTTAGTACCAATCAGTTTTACTACTTTTTTTTTTGCAAGGGACCTATGTGTTTTACGTAGCTACATTTTAATTGTTACATGGTATGCTTGACTTGCAACTGAATCACTCTCCTTGTTATGTTTTCACCTCTGTTTACCCATGGGGAAATTCCCTTTCATGCTCATTTTCAATTTTGACTTCTGTTTTTTTAGAACTAGCTCTAAAACACAGGTGATTTACCCAAATCATGTTACCCCTTTTTCAGAGTTTCGGGCAGAAGACATTTCATGGCAAAAGCAGGATAGCATGTCAAGCAATTGTATGGTTGCTATGAATGATGGCGAGCCAAGTTAAAGAGGTTTGGCCCCACCTACTATTTTCACTGTTTCTGAAGCAAGGCTATGGTCATCTGTTTAACCATTTTTTTAAATATGGCTGCTTGCATTTGATCCAGCTCTACAGGTGTCATTTATAAGACAGTGTGGCTCAACTTCCCTGCAGCATGTGGCATGAACGGCTACGGATGCTTCCAATCAGAGGAGGGGCACCACTTCGGTACTGTTGGCCTCTGCATCTACAATGTTACGTTGCCATTCACATGCATTCTGGGATCCAGACAATGACATTGTGGAATGCTGAAGCTTAGCATGATATGAACGGAAATACCCAAAGCATTCGCAATTTGCATGGACACGCGGCGCGCTCACCCACGGGGATTCGAAATTGGTAAAGCTGTCAAATGTACATAATATGTTCCCTGTACATCTGATATTTTGGAAGCTCCTTTCCATGATCCAACTAGCATATTGGAAAGCGTAGGCGCTGGATATGCAACTGTGAAAATGCCGTTTGTATTCCACGACTCCTCGTGGATCATCAGGTGTAAATAGAAATGTTCAGTGTAGATCCATGATCACAGTATATTGATCGGAGTTAAATGCGAGTGCAGAGCTATTCCACATGCTAGTAATGGGAACGTATCCGTTATCTCCCAGATGAGATCCTTGCAGTAACTTATGTCCACTCTTGTTGCTTTCTGTTTTTTTTGTTTTTGTTTTTTTGTGCAGGTGCAGATTGATTGGAAATCCTAAGCATAGCCTTGCAAAGTGACACGTTACTGGCGAGTTCGTGACAGGAGGAAAAAAGGAAGCTGCTTATCATGATCATTCAATTCCTGTTCTCTTATTATTGTTATTATTTGAGTCGGAGATTGATGGCTTTATCTACATCCGATTACGAACGCACGGCTTGTGGTCATGGGAAAGATAGGGCTCGGGTGGCCTGTATGCACGTAAGCGATGCAGCAACACCCTGGCCTTGCCCTCCATTTTTTTTTCTGGCGTGCTGTTATTTTACGCAGTTATTTTTCTCGTGCTTTTTGTATGGCAATAGAAGTATGCGCTCGGTAAATATCTAGTATATAGGCGTGTGCATCATTTTAAAAAAATATAGTAAATTTCCATGAGAACAAAATTCAGTTGTGGTTACATTTCCTTCTTTTTGAAGAAGAAATTGGGTGTCGCTTTCCATTTGTTAGGTGATGGATGACAATGCTGGTGCTATTTCCTTTGCGATTTGGTGTCCTGCTCTCTGATTAGCAGTTAGCCACATCACTTTTATATGTGCAACCTCTGGGCCTCTGGGCACAAGATTTTGTTTGGTTCAATACAATTTTCTCAGTGAAGAATCTTGCCTGCTGTGGTTGGTGGTGATGGGGAAAGCTTAAGAATACTTTAAGCTAACACACTCGCATAAACTAGTGTGAAATTGTAGGGATGCCCGGCTTATGGGATCAACGTCCCTAGTCCGTTAACAGCATCTGAATGCCTCCGATTCGAAACATGTTTTCTGTTTGCATGGAGTAGTTCACTTCAATTATAATCTAGCAAAAAGGCAAAACGCAAAATGAAGAGCATCTTGCTAGTGCAGGCTAAGTTCCAACGATAACCAGCTAAATTAATCTCTTGCAAAGAAAAAAGGAAAACGAGGTAACCAGATAAAATCCTATTGAAGTCCCTGAAAGAACTTTTTTAAAAACTCATAAATTAACAACCCCAAAAAATAACAAGAAAACGAAATCTCCCATTTTTCTCTTTTCTGAAACCGAGGGAAAATGAATGAAGGAATGCGTTTGGATTGAGGGGTTGGTGAGGGCGATGCGTCTGGTGGATGCTGATCACTCAGCCCACATCTGCTGCCTCCAGTTAAAATAAAGGACGCTCGGCCATGCGATCCACTACCTCCCAAACCCGACACTCCAACCCCTACCGAGAGGAGGAGCACCACCAGGAGGCCGCCCACCACCACCACCCACCATGGCCATGGCGACGGCGCTCCGCAAGCTCTCCGCCCGCGGCCAGCCCCTCTCCCGCCTCACGCCGCTCTACTCCATGGTACGCTACGCCGCCCTCCGCTCTTCCCCTTTCCTTCTTCTTCTTATAAATCATTCTTGGCGGCGGTCCTCTGCTTTATCGGCGCCCGCTCCTGCTCTTGCCGAAACAATCACGGTCATCCATTTTTTTCTTCCTTTTTTGATTTGGCTTCGCAGGCGTCCCTGCCGGCGACGGAGGAGAGATCCGCAGTCACCGTATGTTCGATGCGCCCATTGCTCCCTGTCCGTTTGTCTGTCTGTTTGTTTGTTGCCCGTGCTTATCTTGTTTGTTTGGTGCAGTGGCCGAAGCAGTTGAACGCGCCGCTGGAGGAGGTCGACCCCGAGATTGCCGACATCATCGAGCTCGAGAAGGCCCGCCAATGGAAGGTCATCACTGCCACCATGATTCGCTGTATTGTGCTCGGGTGCTTTCTCCAGGACATTTGCTGAATCGCGTCATTCTGTCTGGTGGTTTGCAGGGGCTGGAGCTCATCCCGTCGGAGAACTTCACCTCCCTCTCGGTGATGCAGGCGGTGGGATCCGTCATGACAAACAAGTACAGCGAGGGGTACCCCGGCGCGAGATACTACGGTGGAAACGAGTAAGGCCCTGTTCCTTCCTCCTCTGTGTTTATATCTGAAGAATGCTTGGAGCAGAAATTAAATGGATGTGGGGGTCAATAATTTGAACTGGTGTGGTCGTTTTGGCCTTGCTTGCCCGCAGATACATTGATATGGCCGAGACGCTGTGTCAGAAACGTGCTTTGGAGGCCTTCAATTTGGACCCGGAGAAGTGGGGAGGTAAAATCTTGCTGATGGTTTTATTCTTGATTTTCTTATCAGGTTCTCTCGTGTCCGGTATAACTAATGACTCTGCGGGATGTTTTTCTATAAATTCTACGGTATCCTTTATGTGGACATAGGGTCATTAGTCTTTTTTTTTTCCTAGTGCTTTTGGTGATGCAAATGAGAGAGCAGAATGAAAATAAATAAGATGCTCTGATTCAAGCCAATCTTATTATGCTCCACAGTTGGCAAAGTTTTACTTGATGGGAAATAGGGTAATCTTCTAAAGTAGTCTAGTCGTAAAGTAAACGGGTCAAGTCAACAGTAGGTTCTTAATTTGCTTAAGAAATTTCTGTTGGCATATGTGCATACACTATTTACAAAACAAAATATGCTGGTTAATTCCAAAGCTTACATATGGTACACAGCTGGGATTAGACACTATTTGTATATTTTAATATTTAGGTTGCATTGCTAACCCCTATGTTCTTGGAGTGATAATTGTCCTTCCACCAAATTGGGGGCGAGTTAACTGGATGACCGATTTCTGCCTCTGCAGTGAATGTGCAACCTCTATCGGGTTCACCTGCCAACTTCCATGTATACACTGCTCTGCTGAAGCCACATGACAGAATTATGGCTCTGGACCTTCCTCACGGTGGACATCTTTCCCATGGTTACCAGGTACATCTATCTGCTTCTTTATTATCAACCTATTATTTTTTATTTCTCTGATGGGATGCAAGCATGATCAGCCATTGCTTGCTTGTTGCCATCTTTCTGTGTAGTTTGCTGTTTCTTTTGTTTTTTATGTCTAGTATTAGTTAAGCACTTCATACTGTAATGTAAAATACATACTAATAAGCTCATAATTCTCAATTATGTTTACATATGATGCTCGAGAAACTTCTATGGCTCAATGGTTCTTTTCTTGTTGTTTGCAGACTGACACAAAGAAAATCTCAGCAGTTTCAATATTCTTTGAGACAATGCCTTACAGACTGGATGAAAGCACTGGCTTGATTGATTATGACCAGGTGAACTCATTATTTATTCATTTCATGTCATGGAAGTTTTGGATCTACCGATCAATTTTAACATTACTTATGCATGTTTCGTGAAGTGGTTTCTTACTTCAGCTAAAAGAAATGGTTTCTTACTTCATTGTCTAGGATATTTTCATTGTTATATGTCTCCCTCAGTAGTCAAATTATTTCAAGATGAATTATCTTAACTCCTTCATATGTTGCTAAGCTTCATTTGCTACTTCTGAACAGTTGGAGAAAAGTGCCGTTCTGTTTAGGCCAAAGTTGATTGTTGCTGGTGCTAGTGCATATGCCCGCCTTTATGATTATAACCGCATGCGGAAGGCAAGTTCATTTTCTTTAGTGATGAACAATGAATCCCC
>NC_041386.1:554997387-555006113 GCF_002162155.2 Triticum dicoccoides | reverse complement strand
ATCAGTGATTAACTTCAATTTCTATTGTGCAATGGCAGATCTGTGACAAGCAGAAGGCAGTTCTTCTCGCAGACATGGCACATATCAGTGGGCTAGTTGCTGCTGGTGTCATTCCGTCTCCTTTTGAGTATGCAGATGTGGTGACTACCACTACCCACAAGTCACTCCGTGGTCCACGTGGAGCCATGATCTTTTTCCGGAAGGGGGTGAAAGAAATAAACAAACAAGGGAAGGAGGTATTGCCAGAGAAATATAATAAAATGATAGTAGCATAGAGTGTTGAAGATGTTTGTTCTCTACTGAGCTTAACCTGCAGTACTCATATTACCTGCAGAATGCAAAGGCCTAACAATCTATTTTGATATAGGTTAAGTATGATTTTGAGGACAAAATCAATGCAGCTGTCTTCCCAGGTCTGCAAGGTGGACCCCATAACCATACTATTACTGGCCTTGCCGTTGCGCTTAAGCAGGTCTGCAGCACTTCTGTTCCTTAATATTCTACATTATTTTATATTTTATACAGTTTGCCGTTCTGTGTAATTAATGCCCTAATGTGCCGTTTAAATTTCAGGCAACTACTCAGGAGTACAGAGCTTATCAAGAGCAAGTTATGAGTAACTCTGCTAGATTTGCTGAGGTATTTTGTGGTTAGAATTTGCTAGAAACATTTACCCATGAAAACTGGACCTATGATACCTGTCAGTCAGTATGAAGAGTAACCTCTTTATGGTTATGTTAGTAGCAGCTTGTAGAAAATCTAATTAGGTTATATTTACCGTATATTTTGTCTCATGCCAGCATTAAGTGGCAGCTTGTATAACTTACTTCAAATTGCTTTGTTGGAATATGAGTGCTGAGTATCAACATTAATTAATTGCAAACAGGATGTGGAAATGCAAATATCTATTACACTAGCATGATGTCCTTATTTGATGGCAATATTCTCATTTCCAGAGCTTAACTTCAAAAGGCTACGACATTGTCTCTGGTGGGACTGATAACCATTTAGTTTTGGTGAACCTCAAGAAAAAGGTAAGATAGTAGTTATTTTTGTGATTCTTTTGACCGGAATGTTGCTTGATATCCATCTGACCTGAAACTTACTGTTTCTTTATACACCATAGCTAGATGTACTAATTACAGCAAAACTTAGTTATTTTCAGAATATTATGTCATGTCAGGACACTTATCATCCCTTTCAAATTTCATGTCTAGGGAATAGATGGTTCACGAGTGGAGAAGGTTTTAGAAAATGTGCATATTGCAGCAAACAAGAACACAGTTCCTGGTGATGTTTCAGCTATGGTACCCGGAGGCATCAGGATGGGTAAAGCATGCACTCATATAATGGTTGTTCTTAATTTTCTTTAGATTAAGTTAGCAAAATCTGATTGCCTGTTCCGTGATCTTGCAGGAACCCCCGCGCTTACATCAAGAGGATTTGTTGAGGAGGACTTCGCCAAGGTTGCCGACTTCTTCGATTCGGCAGTGAACTTGGCTTTGAAGGTTAAAGCTGCAGCAGCAGGTATTAGAAGTGATAGAACTTATTCGAACTTTTTTCTGTTGCTCTCCAGAGTCCAGAACCACATTCCTTGTGTATGCCCTTACCTACCACAGGGATCATATTATTGATACTGTTGTTTCTCTTTCAATTTAGGTACCAAACTGAAGGACTTCGTTGCCACTTTGCAATCCGACAGCAACATCCAAGCTGAAATTGCAAAGCTTCGCCACGATGTGGAGGAATATGCGAAACAATTCCCAACAATTGGATTCGAGAAAGAGACCATGAAGTACAAGAACTAAGAACTGCTATGTTTCAACAGCAAGGTGTGCCCTCAGAAACAAATTATCTCCTTCAGTCCTTAAGAAACACATACGATATATCAATTCAGTTGTTATCAGGAGAAGGAATCCCCTTGACTGTCTTGTTTGCTCCAGTCCTGGGTTGTTTGCTGTTTTAGATCTTGCACCAAGCTTACATCTGGAATAGTTTTTTTTTGCCCATCACCCGTACCTCTTTGCTTAATCACAGACATTCTGCTTTCGATTTTTTTTTCTTGCAGGAAGCAACCAGGAAGCACAACTGAGTACAAGTCCACGTAAACAATAGATGCATGATGAAGCGCCACCATATGTAAAAGGAATCCAAGCATTTTACAGAATATGGGAACTTTGTCAATAGTTTCTTATTGCAGGCACACACTGTAAGATGCTTCGCTGATATGCTATATGAACCGCCATCCTTCTTGGATAAACATTTACTTACACGCATTTCTCCATGTGCTCCGTTGGATAACACATATGATTCGGCTTTGAGATCTTGAGCGGTTCGTGAGCTCATGTAGGGACATTATCTTTCTGATGAAGTTCCTGCCAAATTGTGTCCCAACCACGACTCCACAAGCGCTGTTCCCTGCTGTCCAGCCCCGTTGAGCAGGCGGTGTTCAATGCGCCGTTGACAATGCAGCTATGTAATCCTAGGTGCGTAAAAGCATCTACAACCGGACCTCTCAAACCCGCTTCATATGCCGACCGGTCACTGCCCGGTCATGATTCTTTGACCTAGACGGGCCTCTCAAACGGCCTCCAAACGCCCGGGCTGACCGGCACCTTTCATATCTAATTCAAATATGGGGCGCCCGGACATGCCCGCCACGTCGGCCTGATGGCGTGGCCCCACATGCCCGCCATGTTGGCCTGATGGCGTGGCCCCACATAGAAACGTCCGAAAACCCGGCGGCCCGACTGATGTTGCGTCCGTCACCGCAGTGTGAACGCTGCGTGGCGCCGCTTCGGCTCGCGGCCCAAGACGAAATTCGGCTATTTAAGCCGGCCGGCGTCCCACAACCCTAACCCAACCCCCTCCCTCCTCCCCCCTCTCGGTGCCGCCAGTCCGAGCCCATCCACCTCCTCTCTCTCCCACTCCGGCGCTCTGTCCACACTCGGTCACTCCACCATGGTCCGGAGCAAGATCACGTACTATGCCATGCTGACGCCGGAGCGCCGCTACGAGATCCAGCAGCAGATCCGGGCGAGGGAAGCCGCGCGCGCCACCCGCACCGTTGCCGGGCTGTCTCCGGGCTCGCCGGAGCCGGAGTAGGAGGAGGAGCAACCGGGGGAAGAGGAGGAGGAGGAGATGGCTCCGATGGAGGTGGAGGAGGCCGGAGACGGAGTTTGCCGTCGCCCAGTCCGACAAGATGGCCGAGCAGCAGCCCATCCTAGAGTCCATCCAGGATGAGGCCTATGTGGAGGCCAACCGGGTGTTCCTCCGGCGGCAACAGGCAGAGACCGACGTGCTCTTCGATGAGCTCGACATGGAGATAGAGACGGAGGAGGCCGGAGCGGAGCAGCTGGAGGCGCCATAGGAGCCGGAGCTGCAACTGCCGCCCATGCTGCCGGAGCTAGGCACGAAGATCGTGGTGATCTCCGACGAGGAGTAGCTATGATCGACGTAGTACGTAGGCTCTTTTCTTTTGCATGTCTTTGTATGGATATAAAAATCGAGTATGAGATGACCGGATGCAACAAATGAAATTTGAGGTGTGTCCGGACACGTCCGCCGTTTGAGGGGCCGGATTTGCCATATGTGATTGTAGATGCTCTAAGGGCAACATTTCCAACTTATCCGAAATTTTGGTGATGCCCAAGGGGATGCACCAAATGTCTGGACCTTCATCCAAACTCAAGCAAACAAAAGCATCAAAATTCATTCAAATCCAAGCATCCAAAAGCATCCTTGGTTAATTGTACCTACCACATTCATCAAAGCCCCACAATATTTTAATTATACATAACATAGAAGTAACTAAACATAGTACTTCATTAAACCTAGCTTAAAAACAAGCGCTTAATGGGCGAAAAAAGTTGAGGTGGAGCTTGAAGGCGGTCGGGCGGCCTCCGGCATCAACGGAGGAACCGCCCGGTATCTCCTTGGCCAGCGGTGGCTCGGATGCGGGCTTCGCGCTCGGACTTCACGATGCATTGACTCACATATTACTCCTATAAAGGAGCTGAAGTACCCGCTTTCCGAGGCATCGATATTTGTGAGTCCGTGCCATCTGTTTCACGCACACCTCATGCTGGTGCCTCCTGATGCACGCCCGACCGTCCATCTTTGCAGGCACCCCACAACCAATCCGTTTCCTTGGGGGTCCATGACATGTGGGCTGTAGGCGCGCTCAGGGGCACCTTTTTGGGATGATTTTTGTTGCACCTGCCCGCATGCGCCATTGCGCGCGTTGCCCCTCATGCACCGCGTCCACGGTTATGGACGACTAAGAGCTTAGTGCTTGCCCTTATTCGAATAGATTTATCCCTGGAATGTTAGTGCTTGCCCTAAACCACATCCCCCTTCTTTGACAATGTTGCATAAGTAGTATAGATCCGCTGAAGTCTTACTAAGTATGTCATGTGCTCATCTTTGCTGTAAACAATAATCCACTACAGAGGATTATTTCCACGCTGATGCTTCTTTTTTTGGAACGAAGACGCCAAAGGCGTCCGGCTTTAAATTAATAAAGCCAACAGGGCAGCGTTCACAAAGTCTGGAAAGACGACAGTCAAGCTTAAGCATTACAGAGAACAGCGAAAATAAAAACGAGGTTCACCAACATCAGCACGCAGGCTGGCATAACATCAGCATGCAGGCTGGCATATCATCGACAGACAACATAAGTAACTTGATGCAAAAGATGTCAATCTTGGGCAGCAACTTGGCGCGCTTCCATCTGAATGCTACGGATCCTCACCATCGTCTCGATCATGCGCTCCTCATCACGCAGTTTCCCCAACGGTGTCCAGGTATGCAAGAATAAGTGGCATTTGAACAAGATATCAGCCGGGTGAGAAGGGAACTTCTTCTCAATGGTCATCTTATTGCGCACAGTCCATAAAGACCAAAGTAGCGCCCCTACACAATGCCAAACAATCCGTGCACTAGCCCCCTTTTGCGTATGTATAATATCTAAAAGATCAACACTCGATGAAGGGTTCCAGTTTTGCTGGAAAGCGGCTCTAACCGTGCTCCAGGAAAACCTGGCTAAGTGACAATGGAAGAAGGTGTGGTTAGCATCTTCGATGTTTCCGCACAGCACACACGATCCGTCGGAAGGTCCATTACGTTTTGCAACGTTTTCCGCCGTCAGTAAGCGATTTTGGAACATCTGCCGGATGAAGATTTTTATCTTCAGTGGTAGGCCGGCCTTCCATAGCCCTCGAGCTATGTCCAGCACAACGCCCTCAGTTAGTTTGCTATACAACGACTTAACCGAGAACGAACCAGAAGAGGAGAGCTTCCAAGAAACCTCGTCAACACCCGTACTGACTGTTCATTGGCCAATCAAGGCCTTCACCTCATTCCATTCATTTTCCTCGTTCGGGAGGAGGGTTCTAAGGAAGCTAACCGAAGGCGGCAAGGTCCGGAGAGCCTCGCCAACCATCAACTCCGTGTTAGAGGCAACTTGAAAAATTGTCGGGTGACTATGCCATAGAGGAGAAGAGCCAAGCCAGGAGTCCAACCAGAAACGTGATGCTTCTGGACTGAGTACTACGATGGCGATGAGTAGTTAGGACATCATGGGTGCCTGCACGAGACCTCATGGGATTGGACCGTTTGCTTTTCATTTCAGCCCATGTAGATGATAGCTCCTCTTTTTGACGCGACAATTGACGAGCGCCCAAGACAACCCCGATGGCGAACGGCGGGGCGAACGACGTGCGATGGCGAGTCTCCTATGCTGCCGACCTCGTGACAGGCAAGCTCGCCTTCTCCGACGGGATTATTCTCCTCCGACGAGAGGCTCTTCGCCTAGTGCTGGTGGATGCACGCGGCGTCACGATCGATGCACATTTCCTACGGGCTAGTGAGTCTGTTGACATCAGAGACATCATATCCTTTCCTTGCCATTTTGTGAGGGTTCGAGATCGATTACCGCCGACGAGGCCGGTGCCGACGCCGACGAGTGCATCGGTCGTCAAGGATCCGGCACACGGGCGGTACACGGGACGACATGCGGGCGGACCGACGCGGTCTGATGCGGGCCCGAGCTCGCCCACCTACCCATCCATGGAGGATGTGCGACACGTGGGGCGCATCGAGTCCTCCATTCCCAGCCACGGATTCGAAGTGAGAGTATAAAACCCAAGCCGAGCCCAGTCCTTGACCTAGAAACTGCCTTCTCCCACTTCTGGATGGCGGAGAGAAACCCTAGATCGAGTTCCCCGATCTCCTACGGGTGGTGGAAGGGCAAGGTGAGAGGAGATCCGCGCTCGTTCGCTGCGGTTGCGGTCTCCCCCCACCACCTCCCATGGACGCGGGGCGTGGATACGATGGGGGTCGGCACGGAGGCGCGGGAGCAGGTCGTGGAGCGGGGCGGAGCTCGGGCCGGGGAAATGGCCAAGGAGGAGAGCGGAGCAAGTACTCCTGGAAGCGCGATGACGACGGCGGCCGCACCATCTCGTAGTCATCCAACGCGGCTTCGGGCTCGGGCGACACCTCAAGGTGGGAGGCGGCGGCGACGGCACCGACGCGCCGCGACTCCAAGGAGGGAGGCGTTTGGGTGGAGAAGCACCAGAGATCTTCGAGCTCAGGGGGCAATGGAGGAGGACAAGATCTGTCCCCACCACCCCGTCGTCCTTAGGGGAAAAATCCCCGTCAGGTGCCTCCTACCAAAAACCTTGAACCCTGCCCTATTTGCAAATCTCATGAACATCTTCCTGTTCGATGCCCACAAGCTTTCTGTGAGCGTTGCAATACCTTAGGCCACCTTGCTTCTGTTTGCATGACTTTTCTCCCTTGGGAATGCATTGCCTCGATGTGCGCATTTCAATCCAAAGGGCATGGGTTCTACTATATTCATGATTCCTGTATGGCCAATCAGCTCAGAGAAAGATCTAACAGTGTGGTAGTCACCATTGTTGAGGGAGAAACCTCTACTCGCCAAATGGAGATTGATCTCACTAACTATCTGGCCACTGGATGGCGCTGTTCTGCCCATGCCATTGGCCCTGGTGTCTTTGTGGTTCGTTTTCCTAACCCTCGCTCGGTTGCTCAAATCTGCTATGTGGGGAGGGTAACCCTCAAAACCACTGGGGTTGTGATTCATGCCTCCCCTTGGTCATCTGCTGTGGGATCAAAAGGGGTTATGGAAGCCGCCTGGGTTAAAATCAGTAATATTCCTTTAGATAAGAGAAGTGAGAGGAATCTTGCTTACGTGGCATCTCTAGTTGGGGTTGAAGGAAATATGCCCTAGAGGCAATAATAAAGTTATTATTTATTTCCTTATATCGTGACAAATGTTTATTATTCATGCTAGAATTGTATTAACCGGAAACATAATACATGTGTGAATACATAGACAAACAGAATGTCACTAGTATGCCTCTACTTGACTAGCTCGTTTATCAAAGATGGTTATGTTTCCTAACCATAGGCATGAGTTGTCATTTGATTAACGGGATCACATCATTAGGAGAATGATGTGATTGACTTGACCCATTCCGTTAGCTTAGCATTTGATCATTTAGTATGTTGCTATTGCTTTCTTCATGGCTTATACATGTTCCTATGACTATGAGATTATGCAACTCCCGTTTACCAGAGGAACACTTTGTGTGCTACCAAACGTCACAATGTAACTGGGTGATTATAAAGGTGCTCTACAGGTGTCTCCGAAGGTACTTGTTGAGTTGGCGTATTTCGAGATTAGGATTTGTCACTCCGATCGTCGGAGAGGTATCTCTGGGCCCACTCGGCAATGCACATCACTATAAGCCTTGCAAGCATTGTAACTAATGAGTTAGTTGTGGGATGATGTATTATGGAACGAGTAAAGAGACTTACCGATAACGAGATTGAACTAGGTATTGAGATACCGACGATCGAATCTCGAGCAAGTAACATACCGATGACAAAGGGAACAATGTATGTTGTTATGCGGTTCGACCGATAAAGATCTTCGTAGAATATGTAGGAGCCAATATGGGCATCCAGGTGTAACACCCCGGATGTAACTTTCCCAATTTATACTCCAACTCTTGCCGTTTCCGACGTTAAGTTAATTTATATTCTCGGGTTCGGGTCTTTGTCTCCGTGTGTTGTTATCGCTGCCATGCATCTCATATCATGTCATCATGTGCATTGCATTTGCATACGTGTTTGTCTCATGCATTCGAGCATTTTCCCCGTTGTCCGTTTTGCACTCCGGCGCTTCGTTCTCCTCCGGTGGTCATTTCTACCTTTCTTCCGTGTGTGGGGATTAAACATTTCCGGATTGGACCGAGACTTGCCAAGCGGCCTTGGTTTACTACCGGTAGACCGCCTGTCAAGTTTCGTACCATTTGGACTTCGTTTGATACTCCAACGGTTAACCGAGGGACCGAAAAGGCCTCGTGTGTGTTGCAGCCCAACACCCCTCCAATTGGGCCCAAAACCCACCTAAGTCTTCTCCATCATCTAGATCGTTCGATCACGATCGCGTGGCCGAAAACCGCACCTCATTTGGACTCTCCTAGCTCCCTCTATGGCTATAAATAGACCCCTTCCCCGAAATCCGGACCCCCCTCGTCCTCAAACCCTAAATCCCAGATCCGCGCCGGCCGGACACGTCCGCCCTGGCCGGACGCGTCCGCTCCACCGCCCGCACCCACTCCCACGCTGCCATGTGGCCTCCCGCCGCCGCCACACCCACCGGCCCGCCGGGCCCAAGGCCGGCCCCCTCCGTC
>NC_041386.1:554963936-554996610 GCF_002162155.2 Triticum dicoccoides | reverse complement strand
GCGCCGCCCCGCCACCCGGCCGCACCGCCCCGCCGCACAAGCTCGCCGCCGCCGCCTCCTCGTCGCTCCGGCCACTCCCTGGCCTCCTCCTCACCGGCCCCGGCCACCACGAGCTCGCCGGTGAACAGTGCTCGCCGAATCCAACCTCGGTTCGCGTGCCGGGTCAAACCCTAGATCCGGAGGTGTTTTTTTTCGTCTAAGTCTCAGAATTCCAGATCCATGTTGCCCTGTTCACAACCCCGTAACTTTGCACCTGTAGCTCCGATTCATGCATATAGCATATCAAAATGTTCACCTCAGAGAGTACATCATTTCATTCCATTGCATCATTTTCATTTGAGCTCATCTTGATGCCCGAAATGCTGTTAGAAGAGGGCTACTTGAGTTAATTGTCAGATCTGCTCCTCCATTTAGGTTTTTGTCATTTTTGCCATGATTAATGTGTGCATGTTATGCCCTGATGCTCTACATGTGTTTTGTTAAGGGTTTTGTCATCTTTCCAGAGGTGCAACCCATGTATTTTTGTGATGTGTGTGGTGTCTTGTGCAAGCTTGCAAAGTGGTGCACTTGCTAATTCTGTTTTCAGGGACTTAGTAATATCACTAAGTCCTGGATCTGTTTATCTCATGATGCCATATGTTCATGTTGTTTCCTAGTGATCCGTGCCTCTTTTGAGATGATCAGTAAGGATGTTTTGTTAATGTTGTAGTACTCTATCCATCCATGCCTTTGTTTGTAATTATGGAGCACCCTAGCTTGAGTCAATCGAGCTCTACTTTTGCTACTTTGTGAATCTGGGCAGATTGTCAACTTGTTTGCAATTTTGCCGATGATGTTGTAGTTGATCCGTGCATGCTATGCTATTGTTCTTGCCATGTCTAGCTTTCCTTTTGTGCCTTCTTAATGGGTGTATGCTTGTCTTGCCATGACTTGCACTGTAGTGAGTGCATCGAGCTCGTAAACATGCCTACTTGAGTTATATTTCAGCATGTGCCAGTTTTCACTAAGTCTGTGATCTGATTATGTTTTTGCCATGTTCACGTGCTTGCAATTGTATTTTCTGATCCCTTTTGGCTCAAGGTCACTAAGGGACTTTTGTTAAGCTCTTTGAGTAGCTCCATGCATGCTTTACTTTGCCATGTTCAGATCCTGTAGCATGTAGTTTTGTTGCTCCGAAGAGGGCTACCTGATCTGAAATTCCAGACAAGTGTTAATTTCACTAAGTCTGAGATCTGTTTTCCATATGCATTTTTGCCATACTTGTTTGAACCTGTTAATGGATGAATTGGCCGTAGCTCAGTGCTAGACCTTTGTTAAGCATCTTGTGTGCATCCCTGCCATATATTTTGTTGTTATGTTTGGGTGCTGTATCACGTTCATTTCATTGCATTTAGATGCCTACTTGCTGTAAATCGCAGACCGGTGCCATTTTTGAATCGCTTGCCATTTCCAAACCGTAACTCCGATTCCGACGTTATTTATATCGTTTTCAAGCGATTTCATCTCATCTTTCCAGTGGCACACTTGGATTTCCAAGTTGAGGCCAGGTTCATGCATTTCCTGTCATATCTTGCATTTTGCATCCCGCATAGCATATCATCATTTCATCATATTGCTTGATCCTTGCACGTGGTTGATTGTATCCTTGTTGCTTGTTTGTCTTGTTTGGGTAGAGCCGGGAGACGAGTTTGCTAATGAGGAGCCCGTTGAGTTTGCTTTCGAGGATCCAGTCAACTCTGACAACTGTGCAGGCAAGATGATCATACCCTCGAAATCACTACTATCTTCGCTATGCTAGTTTGCTTGCTCTTTTGCTATGCCATTGATACGATGCCTACCACTTGTTTTCAAGCCTCCCATATTGCCATCTCAAACCTCTAACCCACCTTGTCCTAGCAAACCATTGATTGGCTATGTTACCGCTTTGCTCAGCCCCTCTTATAGCGTTGCTAGTTGCAGGTGAAGATTGAAGGCGTTCCTTGTGGGAACTTTTATTTACTTGTTGGGATATCATTATATTGCTGTGTTATCTTAATGCATCTATATACTTGGTAAAGGGTGGAAGTCTCGGCCTCTCGCCTAGTGTTTTGTTCCACTCTTGCTGCCCTAGTTTCCGTCATATCGGTGTTATGTTCCCGGATTTTGCGTTCCTTACGCGGTTGGGTTATAATGGGAATCCCTTGATATTTCTCCTTGATTAAAGCTTCTCCAGCAATGCCCAACATTGGTTTTACCATTCGCCACCTAGCCTTTTTTCCCTTGGTTCTGCAGACTCAAGGGTCATCTTTATTTTAACCCCCCCGGGCCAGTGCTCCTCTGAGTGTTGGTCCACCTGTCAGCTGCCGGTGGCCACCAGGGGCAACTCTGGGCTGGCCTACCCGTACCTAAGACAATCTGAGTGTGCCATGAGAAAGAGATATGTGCAGCTCCTATCGGGATTTGTCGGCACATTCGGGCGGTGTTGCTGGTCTTGTTTTAACCTGTCGAAGTGTCTTGAATTACCGAGATACCGAGTCTGATCGGAACGTCTTGGGAGGAGGTCTATTCCTTCGTTGACCGTGAGAGCTTGTCATGGGCTAAGTTGGGACTCCCCTGCAGGGATTTGAACTTTCGAAAGCCGTGCCCGCGGTTATGGGCAGATGGGAATTTGTTAATGTCCGGTTGTAGATAACTTGAACCTTAACTTAACTAAAATGAATCAACTGAGTGTGTTACCGTGATGGCCTCTTCTCGGCAGAGTCCGGGAAGCGGACACGGTGTTGGAGTAATGTTTGCGCAGGTTGCTCTCTAGTTTCACGCTCGCGCTTTGCCTCCTCTTCTATCTCTCTTTTGCGAATAAGTTAGACACCATACTTGCTAGTCGCTTGCTGCAGCTCCACATATATTTACCTTGCCTTACCTATAAGCTTAAATAGTCTTGATCGCGAGGGTGCGAGATTGCTGGGTCCCTGTGGCTCACATATTACTATTACACCAGATGCAGGGCCTGATGATTCCACTCCAGGAGACACGTTTGAGCTCAAGTGGGAGTTCGACGAAGACTCTCAACGTTACTATGTTTCCTTTCCCGATGATCAGTAGTGGTGCCCAGTTGGGGGTGAACGGGACCGTTGTCGCATGTTGGGTTTTCTTTTATTTTGGCGTCGTAGTCGGGCCATGAGTGTTTGGATGATGTAATGTTATTTATGTACTTGATTGACGTGGCGAGTGTAAGCCAACTATTGTTATCTCCCCTTTATTATTTATATTACATGGGATGTTGTGAAGATTGCCTAACTTGCGACATATGCCTTCAATGCGATTATGTCTCTAAGTTGTGCCTCGACACGTGGGAGCTATAGTCGCATCGAGGGTGTTACACCAGGTTCCGCTATTGGTTATTGACCAGAGAAGTGTCTCGGTCATGTCTACATAGTTCTCGAACCCGTAGGGTTCGCACGCTTAACGTTCGTTGACGATATAGTATTTATGAGTTATGTATGTTGGTAACCAAATGTTGTTCGGAGTTTCGGATAAGATCACGGACATGACGAGGAACTCCGCAATGGTCCAGAGATAAAGTTTGATATATGGGATAATAGTGTTTGGTCTCCGGAAGGGTTCCGGAATTCACCAGAAGGGGTTCCGGATGTTTCCCAAAATGTTTGGGTACGAGAACACTTTATTTGGGCCAAAGGGGAAAGTCCACAAGGTTTTTCGAGAGCGCAAAAGGAAGTTTTGCGGAGTCCAGGGGCCAGACGCCGGGAACCCTGGCGGCTGGCCCTGGAGTCCGAGAAGGACTCTTGCCTTTCGGGTGAAACCGACTTTGTGGAGGCTTTTACTCCAAGTTTCGACCCCAAGGATCAACATATAAATAGAGGGGTAGGGCTAGCACCCAAGACACATCAAAAAACACCAAGCCATGTGCCGGCTACCCCGTCGCCTCTAGTTTATCCTCCGTCATAGTTTTCGTAGTGCTTAGGCGAAGCCCTGCGGAGATTGTTCTTCACCAACACCGTCACCACACCGTCGTGCTGCCGGAACTCATCTACTACTTTGCCCCTCTTGCTGGATCGAGAAGGTGAGGACGTCATCGAGCTGAACGTGTGTTGAACGCGGAGGTGCCGTACGTTCGGTACTTGATCGGGACGGATCATGAAGGTGTACGACTACATCAACTGCATTGATAAACGCTTCTGCTTTCGGTCTACGAGGGTACGTAGACATACTCTCCCCTCTCATTGCTATGCATCACCATGATCTTGCGTGTGCGTAGGAATTTTTTTAAAATTACTACGTTCCCAACAGTGGCATCCAAGCCAGGTTTTATGCGCAGATGTTATATGCACGAGTAGAACACAAGTGAGTTGTGTGTGATACAAGTCATACTGCTTACCAGCATGTCATACTTTGGTTCGGCGGTATTGTTGGATGAAGCGGCCCGGACCGACATTACGCGTATGCTTACGCGAGATTGGTTCTACCGACGTGCTTTGCACACAGGTGGCTGGCGGGTGTCAGTTTCTCCAACTTTAGTTGAACCAAGTGTGGCTACGCCCGGTCCTTGCGAAGGTTAAAACAACACTAACTTGACAAACTATCATTGTGGTTTTGATGCGTAGGTAAGAACGGTTCTTGCTCACCCCGTAGCAGCCACGTAAAACTTGCAACAACAAAGTAGAGGACGTCTAACTTGTTTTTGCAGGGCATGTTGTGATGTGATATGGTCAAGACGTGATGCTATATTTTTTTGTATGAGATGATCATGTTTTGTAGCCGAGTTATCGGCATCTGGCAGGAGCCATATGGTTGTCGCTTTATTGTATGCAATGCAATCACCCTGTAATTGCTTTACTTTATCACTAAGCGGTAGCAATAGTCATAGAAGCAATAGTTGGCGAGATGACAACGATGCTACGATGGAGATCAAGGTGTCGCGCCGGTGACGATGGTGATCATGACGGTGCTTTGGAGATGGAGATCACAAGCACAAGATGATGATGGACATATCATATCACTTATATTGATTGCATGTGATGTTTATCCTTTATGCATCTTATTCTGCTTTGTTTGACGGTAGCATTATAAGATGATCTCTCACTAAATTTCAAGGTAAAAGTGTTCTCCCTGAGTATGCACCGTTGCCAAAGTTCGTCGTGTCGAGACACCATGTGATGATCGGGTGTGATAAGCTCTATGTTCATCTACAACGGGTGCAAGCCAGTTTTGCACACGTAGAATACTCAGATTAAACTTGACGAGCCTAGCATATGCAGATATGGCCTCAGAACACTGAGACCGAAAGGTCGAGCGTGAATAATATAGTAGATATGATCAACATAGTGATGTTCACCATTGAAAACTACTCCATCTCACGTGATGATCGGACATGGTTTAGTTGATTTGGATCATGTGATCACTTAGATGGTCAGAGGGATGTCTATCTAAGTGGGAGTTCTTAAGTAATATGATTAATTGAACTTAAATTTATCATGAACTTAGTACCTGATAGTATTTTGCTTGTCTATGCTGATTGTAGATAGATGGCCCGTGTTGTTGTTCCGTTGAATTTTAATGCATTCCTTGAGAAAGCAAAGTTGAAAGATGGTGGTAGCAATTACACGGACTTGGTCCGTAACTTGAGGATTATCCTCATTGCTGCACAGAAGAATTACGTCCTGGAAGCACCGCTGGGTGCCAGGCCTGCTGCAGATGCCGCTAATGACATTAAGAACGTCTGGCAGAGTAAAGCTGATGACTACTCGATAGTTCAGTGTGCCATGCTTTACGGCTTAGAACCGGGACTTCAACGGTGTTTTGAACGTCATGGAGCATATGAGATGTTCCAGGAGTTGAAGTTAATATTTCAAGCAAATGCCCGGATTGAGAGATATGAAGTCTCCAATAAGTTCTATAGCTGCAAGATGGAGGAGAATAGTTCTGTCAGTGAACATATACTCAAAATGTCTGGGTATCATAATCACTTGACTCAACTGGGAGTTAATCTTCCTGTTGATAGTGTCATTGACAGAGTTCTTCAGTCACTGTCACCAAGCTACAAAAGCTTCATGATGAACTATAATATGCAAGGGATGAACAAGACAATTCCGAGCTCTTCGCAATGCTAAAGGCAGCGGAGGTAGAAATCAAGAAGGAGCATCAAGTGTTGATGATCAACAAGACCACCAGTTTCAAGAAAAAGGGCAAAGGGAAGAAGAAGGGGAACTTCAAGAACAACAACAAACAATTTGCTACTCAGGAGAAGAAACTCAAGTCTGGACCTAAGCCTGAGACTGAGTGCTTCTACTGCAAACAGACTGGTCACTGGAAGCGAAACTGCCCCAAGTATTTGGCAGATAAGAAGGATGACAAGGTGAACAAAGGTATATGTGATATACATGTTATTGATGTGTACCTTACCAGAGCTTGCAGTAGCACCTGGGTATTTGATACTGGTTCTGTTGCTAATATTTGCAACTTGAAATAGGGACTACGGATTAAGCGAAGACTGGCTAAGGACGAGGTGACGATGCGCGTGCGAAATGGTTTCAAAGTCGATGTGATCGCCGTCGGCACGCTACCTCTACATCTACCTTCGGGATTAGTTTTAGACCTAAATAATTGTTATTTGGTGCCAGCATTAAGCATGAACATTATATCTGGATCTTGTTTGATGTGAGACGGTTATTCATTTAAATCTGAGAATAATGGTTGTTCTATTTATGAGTAATATCTTTTATGGTCATGCACTCTTGAAGAGTGGTCTATTTTTGTTGAATCTCGATAATAGTGATACACATATTCATAACGTTGAAGCCAAAAGATGCAGAGTTGATAATGATAGTGCAACTTATTTGTGGCACTGTCGTTTGGGTCATATTGGTATAAAGCGCATGAAGAAACTCCATACCGATGGACTTTTGGAATCACTTGATTATGAATCACTTGGTACTTGCGAACCATGCCTTATGGGCAAGATGACTAAAACGTCATTCTCCGGAACTATGGAGCGAGCAACAGATTTGTTGGAAATAATACATACTGATGTATGTGGTCTGATGAATATTGAGGCTCGCGGCAGGTATCATTATTTTCTCACCTTCACAAATGATTTGAGCAGATATGGGTATATCTACTTAATGAAACATAAGTCTAAAACATTTGAAAAGTTCAAAGAATTTCAGAGTGAAGTGGAAAATCATCGTAACAAGAAAATAAAGTTTCTACGATCTGATCGTGGAGGAGAATATTTGAGTTATGAGTTTGGTCTACATTTAAAACAATGCGGAATAGTTTTGCAACTCACGCCACCCAGAACACCACAGCGTAATGGTGTGTCCGAACATCGTAATCGTACTTTACTAGATATGGTGCGATCTATGATGTCTCTTACTGATTTACCACTATCGTTTTGGGGTTATGCTTTAGAGACGGTTGCATTCACGTTAAATAGGGCACCATCAAAATCCGTTGAGACGACACCTTATGAACTATGGTTTGGCAAGAAACCAAAGTTGTCGTTTCTTAAAGTTTGGGGCTGCGATGCTTATGTGAAAAAGCTTCAATCTGATAAGATCGAACCCAAATCGGAGAAATGTGTCCTCATAGGATACCCAAAGGAAACTGTTGGGTACACCTTCTATCATAGATCCGAAGGCAAGACATTCGTTTTTAAGAATGGATCCTTTCTAGAGAAGGAGTTTCTCTCGAAAGAAGTGAGTGGGAGGAAAGTAGAACTTGATGAGGTAACTGTTTAGGATATCACTACTGGGCGTAAACCGGCCTATCTGGGCCGGGTTAACTTCTTCAGTAGTTAACTATGTTGAAACCCAAGAAGGCAGATGAGGGCTCAAGGCCCATAGTCGGTTCAAGGCCTGTAGCCGTAAACCGGCGTTGGTATGTAACTTGTATTGTAAGTTAGGAATAAGTAGAGACCAAACCGGACACATCTATGAGCCGGTATTGGGAATCTGTGAACCGACGGGCGTCACCCGTGTATATAAGGGGACGACCCGACGGCGGTTCAGACAAGAGACAACAACTCGAGACATAGGCGAAGCTTGTTGGCTCCCTAGTCATCGGAACCCCATCAATCCCATCACAACTAGACGTAGGCTTTTACCTTCATCGAAGGGGCCGAACTAGTATAAACTCTCTTGCGTCCCTGTGTCCGCTTTAACCCCTTCAAGCTAACCCGTCGCGATGACTCCATGACTAAGTCCTTTCTCTAGGATAACTGTCGTGAAAAAACCACGACAGTTGGCGCCCACCGTGGGGCTATCGCACGATGGTTTCAAGTTCTTGGAGGGCCGCTTTGAAGGACTCGAGGGCTACGCTGTGGGCCGGATGACTAAGAGTCGTCACGGCAAGCTCTACATCGATGATGCAGGCTGGGGCCCCGAGGCCGGCTCAGTTGAGTACGGGTACCGGGTCCCCTTTGGTGGCATACACGTTTTCATCAGCAAGATCGGTGAACCGGGCCCTGAGCTGGACATCTGCACCGACCTCGTCGAAACGGCTCAGCGTGCGCGGTCCGCCCGGGTTAAACCGGCCGTGAAGCGTGCCTTCGTGGGAGTCATCCATGGAGGAAGTTACGAGGATGGATCGGAATCTCGCGGCGAGACCGTCGTTTATTCCGGCGACGAGTCATCAACCGGAGAAACCGAATCTCTATATCAGCTACAAGATGGCCGGATTGGGGGCTGTTCCGACGGCGACAATATTCCGGACCCCTCTGATCTACCCAACCGAGTTGGAATATTCATGGCCGGCACACAAGCAACATTTCATTCTTCAACCGCCGCGCCAATAACCTCCGGTTCAGCAGCGGCGACAGCTGCCGGGGCAGGAAGCTCCGCACGCCCGCCGGCTCAAGTTCTATCAGATCTATTTGATGCATTGGCTGTGCTTATGGCAGAAGCTAATCCGGCGGATCAGGAAGTCCACAACGCGGAGATTGCAAAGGTGAAGGAATAGATCACCTAGGCCAAGGCGGACCTAGCAGCTGAGAATGCCAAGATGACCACAGAGTGGGCCGCTTTAGACGCAAAGGCCTACAGGCTCATGTTGGACCAGAACGCCTCGCATGAAGTCATGAAGAGGAAGTACCGATCCCGTTTTCCTTCGGTTTTCGAGGCCAGAGACCTTTTCAACACCCCAGGAGCAGGAACCAGTAATCCGCTGGAGGGAAACCAGCCGGAAGCTTCGGGAGCCGGTGCGCCGGTTCAGCCCCGTCTGATGAATCCGCCTCGTCAAAACACTGTTATACCTCAGGCTGTTTCAACACCTCCGGGTCACTACTCCAACCCAATGGACAATCTCGTTGCCGCTGCTGCACGGCTGGAGGCCATTCCAATTGAAGGTGACTCGCCGCAGGCGGTAGAGACACGACGGGTCAAAGAGCTTCTTAGGATAGCTTTGGTCCAACAGGAAGCATACTCGTACAGTCGCGACCGGATCCACTCGACCCCTCGTCCAAGCCGGAGCTATAGCAGGCATATGGATGAACCAGCAGTATCAAGTAATGAACGACACGGAGCACCCCGCGACAACAACCCGGCGGGTGGTGCTGATAACGCTCAGGAAGTGGTGGACCGGGCCCGAGCACGCAGGGAGGCCGAGTTAGCCGCACAATATCAGGCTCGGCAGCTTACGCTGGTTCGTCCAACTATTTCGGTCAAACCCGGTGTTACTTCTAGCTCTTTGGGGGTGCCTTGCCTTGTCCCCGCTTTATGCAATGTGCGTCTCCCAAGGATTTCAAGGGCCCGCACAAGGTCCCAAATTACACGGCGGATCAACCCCCAGAGACATGGGTGGAGAGCTATGAGATGGCCATGGAGATGCTTGATGTGGATGATGCGGCATGTGCGAAGTACTTCACCATGATGCTTGAAGGAACGGCCCGCACTTGGTTAAAAAGCTTACCGGCCAACTCTATCAGTTCATGGGCCCAATTGCGAGCCCGGTTTATCAGTAATTTCAAGGATACATGTAAGCAGCCTATGTCGATAGTGGACTTAGCTGCCTGTGTCCAGGAGGAAGGAGAATCGATGACTCATTGGGTGCGCCGGGTCTCACAAGTGTTGCATTCATCAGACCGCATCAATGCTGACACTGCAGTCTTAACCCTAGAAGGCAACTGCGGTTTGGGCCCCTAAAACTGAAGTTGGGACGGATGAAACGCCATTACACTGACATGGGGACCCTCATGGCGGCTTTGGTAAAGTATGCTGATTCTGATAGTACCAAGGATCCCGAATCTGATGATGACAAGGCAGGGAAGGGAAAGAGGAACAACAACTCCAAAGGTCAGCAGCATCACTTGGCAGACAATGGTGGAGGAGGCAAGCGTAAAGCAGATGGTAACATGGACTTTGTGGCTAATACCAACGCGCAGGACAAGGGCCAGCGACGCAGGGGTAAATCGCCAAATCGCAGTGGGGCACCCAACCCTAACCCGGACCGCCTAAATTATCTACTGAGCCAGCCTTGTCCAAGACATGGGACGAAGGAGGTGCCGGCAAACCACCTTTGGAAGGATTGCTTCATTATGCAGGAGTTCAAGAATTCTAATGCCTTCCGGTATGATCACGGCTCCGGCAGTGGCTCAGGATCCGGGCCGGGTTACGGTGGAGGAAATTCCGGTTCAGGATTTAATGGTAATCCGGGCGGACATAATAATCAAAATAATCAGAACAACCAGGGTGGTTACAACCAGCAGCAGCAATAGTCAGGCTACCAGAGCAACCCAAAGCAGTTGAATAGTGGGCAGTACCATGTCTTCACCACTAGCTTGGACAAGCGAGACCGGAAGGTTCAGAGGCAGGCAGTCAACTCTGTTGAACTGGCCGTGCCCCATTATTTACGCTGGTCTGAACAGCCAATCATATGGAGTAGAGAGGATCACCCTCCCCAGGTTGATAATCCGGGTCAGTTGGCTTTGGTGGTGGCGCCTCAGGTGGGAGGTTACAAGTTCACCAAGGTGCTCATGGATGGAGGGAGCAGCATTAATATCTTGTACTATGAGACCTTCCGTCGTATGGGACTAACAGATAAAAATCTCAAACCGTCTAATACGGTGTTCCACGGTGTGGTACCTGGCAAGTCAGCATCTATTGGTAAGATAGCTCTGGAAGTGGCCTTTGGAGATGATCATGATTCCAGGTCGGAAACATTGACGTTTGAAGTGGTGAAAATCCAAAGTCCATATCACGCCCTGTTTGGGCGACCGGCCTACGCCAAGTTTATGGCACGACCCTGTTATGTGTATTTGCAACTCAAAATGCCGGGTCACAAGGGGACAATAATGGTTCACGGAAGCCGTAAAATCGCTTTGGAGTGCGAGGAAGGAGATGCGGCCTACGCAGAGTCGGTTTGTGCCACCGAGGAGCTGAAGTATTATAAGGACAATGTTGATCCGGCGAACATGACTCCATTAAAGAAGCCAACTACGGAGCATGATCCGGCCTTGAAGTTCAAATCGGCAGCAGAAACTAAGCTTGTTGACTTCGTACCTGGCGATTCGTCCAAGCAGTTCAGCATCAGTACCAACTTGGATCCGAAATAGGAAAGCGCACTCATCGAGTTCATCCGTGAGAATCGGGACATTTTTGCATGGAAGCCCTCTGACATGCCAGGTGTATCGAGGCAACTCGCTGAGCACACCCTTAATGTGGATCGTAAATACAAACCGGTGAAATAGTTCCTCCGCCGGTTTAACAAAGAAAGACGCAAGGCGATTGGAGAAGAGGTAGCCAGGCTCTTAGCAGCTGGCTTTATTGTTGAAGTTTTTCACCCTGAGTGGCTTGCCAATCCGGTGCTAGTCCTTAAGAAAAACGGCACCTGGCGCATGTGTGTGGATTACACAGATCTTAATAAGGCTTGTCCAGCAGATCCTTTTGCCCTCCCCCGTATTGATCAAATTATTGATGCTACGGCGGGTTGTGAGCGTTTAAGTTTTTTGGATGCATATTCTGGCTACCATCAGATCGAAATGGCAGTTAAGGACCAGGAGAAGACGACATTCATAACTCCCTTTGGAGCCTTCTGCTATGTGTCTATGCCCTTTGGGCTCAAGAGTGCCCAGGCAACTTATCAACGGTGTGTACAAAATTGTCTTCACAAGCAGATTGGCCGTAATGTACATGCTTACGTGGATGATATCGTGGTTAAGTCCAGGGAGAAGGAGACTCTGGTTGACGATCTGAAGGAAACATTTGATAACCTGAGGATGTATAAGATGATGCTTAATCCGTCCAAGTGTGTCTTTGGTGTACCGGCAGGCAAGTTATTGGGTTTTCTGGTGTCCAACAGGGGAATTGAGGCTAATCCGGAGAAGATCACAGCCATCACCTCCCTGGCTAAACCGAAGTGTATCAATGATGTTCAATGCCTGGCAGGCCGGATTGCCGCGTTAAGCCGGTTTATCAGCCGCCTTGGTGAGAAGGCAATCCCTTTGTATCAGATGTTCAAGAAGACGGATCAGTTCGTCTGGAGTTCCGCTGCTGATGAAGCATTTGAGGACTTAAAGCGGCAATTGGCCAATCCGCCTGTGCTCGCCGCTCCCATTGACAAGGAGCCGTTACTGCTATATGTTGCTGCTAATGCTCGTGCGGTCAGCGTGGCTATTGTGGTGGAGCGAAAGGAGGCAGACAAGGAGCATCCGGTTCAACATCCGGTCTATTATATCAGCGAGGTACTCATTGAGTCCAAGCAAAGGTATCCGCATTGGCAGAAGCTGGTGTACGGAGTTTTTATGGCAAGCCGGAAGCTTAAGCAATACTTCCAAGGGCACCCAATAACGGTGGTCAGTTCTGCTCCTTTGGGGGATATCATCCAGAACCGGGAAGCGACTGGCCGGATTGCCAAGTGGGCTATAGAGCTTGGGCCGCACGGATTGAAGTATGTGCCTCGGACGGCGGTTAAGTCTCAAGCACTTATTGATTTCATCAATGATTGGATGAAAATGCAAGCACCTGAAGAAAAGCCGGATCACACATATTGGACCATCCATTTTGACGGATCCAGGCAATTGGAAGGCTCGGGGGCTGGAGTCGTATTAACTTCCCCACGAGGTGATAAGTTTTGTTACGTTCTCCGTTTAATGTTCCCTTGTACTAACAATGCAGCTGAGTATGAAGCCTTGCTCCATGGTCTCCGGATGGCTAAGGAGATGAACCTAAGTCGAGTTAAGTGCTTCGGTGACTCGGACCTCGTGGCTCAACAAGTATCTGGCACTTGGGACTCCAAGGACCCACTCATGGTAGCATATCATCGTGAGGTGGATATTGTTGCAGGTCACTTTAAAGGCTATCAGGTGGACCACGTGGACCGACGGAAGAATGAAGCGGCGGACGCTTTAAGCCGGCTGGGCTCTCAGCACAAACCGGTCCCGCCCAATGTTTTTCTGGATGTGCTGCACAACCCATCGGTCAAGCTCCCTGGTGAAGCGGATTTGGCTATTCCTGATCCGGAGTCTCAATTGGTGGCAGCTCTTCATGTCATTCCGGATTGGACGCTTCCTTACCTGGCGTACATGAACCGGGGCGAGTTACCAGAGGATGAGATTCTGGCCCGACAGATAATCCGGCGGTCCAAGTCCATGACTATTGTCAATGGCGAGTTGCATCATTGTAGTGTATTAGGGGCGTTTCAACGTCGTGTGTCTCCTGAAGAAGGCTATGAAATTTTGCGTGAGATCCACGAAGGAGATTGTGGTCACCATGCCGGTTCAAAATCTTTGGTAGCTAAAGCGTTTCGCCATGGCTTCTATTGGTTAACTGCTCATGCTGATGCGGAGGATCTAGTTAGACGATGTGACGGTTGCCAAAATTTTTCAAGACGTGCTCATGTGCCGGCTCAAGAATTGAGAATGATTCCAATTACTTGGCCGTTTGCGACTTGGGGGCTGGATATGGTTGGGCCTTTCAAAAGGTCCAAAGATAAGAAGACCCACCTCCTGGTGGCGGTTGACAAGTTTACAAAGTGGGTGGAGGCAGAACCTGTTAGCAAGTGTGATGTGGCCACGGCGGTTCAGTTCATCAAAAAAGTGATTTTCTGGTTTGGCTTTCCACACAGTATCATCACGGATAATGGTACCAATTTATCCAAGGGTGTCATGAAGGAGTTCTGCGAACGGGAGCACATCCGGCTTGACGTTTCATTAGTGGCACACCCACAGTCCAATGGTCAAGAAGAAAGGGCTAATCAAGAGATCTTGAGAGGCATCAAGCCCCGGCTTATGGTTCCTTTGCAGAGAATGCCGGGTTGTTGGGTAGAAGAGTTACCATCTGTGTTATGGAGCATCAATACTACACCCAACAGATCAACAGGATACACGCCGTTCTTCATGGTCTACCGAGCGGAGGCGGTTCTCCCGAGTGATATCCGTCATGACTCACCTCGTGTGGCGGCTTATGTTGAAGCGGACAACAAGACAACACGACAAGATGCTTTGGACCTGTTGGATGAAGAACGTGACATAGCAGCCGCCTGCTCGGCGGTTTATCAACAGGATCTTCGTCATTATCACAGTCGCCGAGTCAGAACCAGAGCCTTTCAGGAAGGAGATTTGGTGCTTCGGCTCATTCAAGACCAGACTGATATGCATAAGCTATCCCCACCTTGGGAGGGACCTTTCGTGGTCAGTAAGAATCTGCACAACGGGTTATACTATCTGATCGATATTCGAGAGCATAAAGACTCACGTACATCAAAGGAAGAGACCAACAGGCCGCGGAACATAGCTCATCTTCGGCCTTACTATACCTGAGCCATTGGCTCTACTTATGTACATATTATGACGATGTATATATTATGATTAAATATAATAAACCGGAACCTCAGCTAAAGCGGGGTATCTATCCTTTTACATCATGTGTGGTTACACGGAGTTGTTCTAAAGAGACCTCCGGTTTACCCCTTGAGTTAGCTTTTCAAAAGCATCATGTTATATCACTTGGGGGCTTGGTCGTGTCTGAACCAATGCAACACCTCTTGATAGGCGAGAGCCACCAGATCACTTGGGGACTTGGTCATGTCTGAACCAGTCACGCCTCTTGATCGGCCTAAGGCCACAGAATCACTTGGGGGCTTGGTCGAACCCAAACCATTGCCACGCCTCTTGATCGGCATAAATGCCACGGTTTCATTTGGGGACCTGGCTGACTTGAACCATAGCTACACCTATCGGGAGCTTGGTCATGTCCGACCATGGTAACGCCATCTGATTGGCTCAAATAAGCCTCTTTTTGCAAATGGTTTTATCATTGCCTTTGTTTCACAATTTTCTTTGATAGATATTTCTTTCATTTTGTTGCGTTTTTTAAACCGACAAAATTTTAAGACCGGTTCACACTGTCAATTGACGGAACACGGTTCATTTTTAATCCGGAGACTATTTGCCCGGTTTGATTTTTTGTTAACATCCTATTACGGAGTAACACGGTGCTTTATTATAACCCAGCACGGTTTACATGGTAAACCGGCATTATATATATACAGGAGATGCTATTCCTCCGTTTCAAGATTGGCTAAGCCAACTTCATGCCCAACGATGGCAGGTATCATGTATCTCAAAGATTTGATCATATGCTTACATTTCAGATATTTTGATTTCACATATGCAGACATCATACTCCGTCTGACGGTACAA
This sequence comes from Triticum dicoccoides, assembly GCF_002162155.2. Taxonomy (NCBI): domain Eukaryota; kingdom Viridiplantae; phylum Streptophyta; class Magnoliopsida; order Poales; family Poaceae; genus Triticum; species Triticum dicoccoides. Next base: position 554,980,979 of record NC_041386.1, on the reverse strand, counting down.
CCGCGGTGGCACTTTAAGATTTTTATATTGCAAAAAATACTTTGGAAAGTTCATCACCCAAAGGAAGAACAAGTTGCAGTAATTATGCACGAAGGCATATCAAAATCAAGAGTATCTGCTAGCCTATTACAAGGCAACACGGTGCCCGAAACAAGATCATTGTTTTTCAAAGGAGAAGCAGTTTAAACCGGCTTACGGTTCAAGCTTGGTCACCAGCCTGGCCTGATGGTTGTGGGTCATCCCGCGCCGCTTCAACTTCAGTTTCTCTACCTAGCGGCTGGAAATCAATAGTTGTCCAGTCGATTCCCATTAATGCTTGAAAGACAACTTCATCATGGATCAGCTACGACGGTTCAATATCGGGAGCGTAAGTATGCTTACGGATTGGAGGGATAAGATTTTCCGCTTCATGAATTGGTGTAGCTACTCGCTTGTTTTGATTGTCATATTGGGCTTGATAATGAGACAAGTCTGCTTCTTCAGCCAATTGACAAGCTAGCGGACGCACCTCCCGGTTTATTGCTTGCAGATCCGCTTCACTAAACTCTGACCCGTCTTCCTTCAAGCTAGGATAGCCCTGAGCCGCTTCAATAGGATCAAAATCCGGCACCCAAGCTTTTGCCTGGATTAAGGCATTGATCGCACCCGTTCGAGCAGCAGATTTCTTCAGCTCTTCCACCCGGGCAGGAAGCACCGACAGTTTCTGCAGAGTGTCCTGAATCAAAGTGGGCGCCGGCTTGTTGTGGGATGCAGTACAGATGATCCGCTGTGCACTAGTGTACAGTTGTTCGATCAACGTATAGGTGGTTTTCAATTTCTTCCGCACATCTGACCCCAAATGACCAATGCGTGTCCCTGAAATATCACAAAGGGTTAACAAACCGGCAGCTCTGTAAGACGGCAGAATCAATTCAGAAATCAAACCGGCTTACCAAAGATAGCAGCAGTCATGGCATGCACGTGCCGCTTTATGCTGGTCAGTTCATCCACCACCGGTTTTAGTGCAGCCTCAGCGTCTTCTGCTCGTTTGGTTAAAGCGGATTTTTCAGTAGCCCAATCCGCCCGCTCCTTCTTGAAATCCTTCTTAAGCTATTCCATGACGCTTAAGGCGCTAGTCAACTCCTCTTTTGCTTTTGAGGTTTCAGTCTGTTGGGACTTTAGATTTTCTTGGAGATCGGCGATTTGGGTCTCTTTTGTCTTTAGCTCAGCCTGCATACAGACAATTATATGATTCAGAAAGCAGTGCAAGAATTGAAGCACCAACCACATAACAAGTTATGCACTTGGCGCTTGGGGGCTAATGCCTATTTGATCTTCATATTTCACTTGATTATAAAGTCCCAAGCTCAATACAAGTATTCAACTTGGCACTTGGGGGCTAATGGCTATTTGTTCAAATAAGTTCTGATGCGGCGATATTAATTACTTAAGTCCCGATTTAACTACATTAAGTTGAATCGGCCCTTGGGGGCTACATCAGCGAATTTCGAGGCATTAAGATTTATATTAGTAAGTCCCGGTTTGAAAGAAGATTACAAACCGGTTCTTGGGGGCTAGGTGAGTCAGCAAGAATTGAAGCATACAAGTAGGAAAGAGCATATGGAAGTTACCTCATATTTATCTTTCATCATGTTAACCAGACCGGCTTCATAGTCACGACTGGTATACAGCCGGTTCAGATAGCCGGAATGGATGTCTTGGGCATTCAGAGCAGCGTAAGTCGCTAGATCAACATTCCACTTGCCCTTGCCAAAGGCAGCAAATTCTTTCTTGGCAGTATGTTTAGATAAAGCGACATGATTGCTTGGCTCTGTATGGCCAATGCCAGTAATAACAACTTCTTCATCCTTGGCGTCACCGGTTTGCATTGGGGCCGTTAGTTTATCAGTAGACTTGGATGGACTGGTGGATTTCTGAATCCGGATGGGGCTTCTGGGCTGGTCAACAGGACCGGAGGTATCAACATGTGTCTCTTCAGTAATAAATTCATCATCTTGTGGTGGTGGGTCGTTTGGCACATCCTCACGGATGGCCGCTTCAGGGTTGAGTACTCTGTCTGGTTTAGGAATAGCATCTTCTTCGGCCGCTTTATCTAGCCGAGCCTTCTTGCTTGGCTTAGGCTTGGCCCTGAAAGGAGTAACAAAGGTCAGTACAGTATATGCTACAAAGTAATACACCAGAAGCGTTATGATAAGTATGGCTTACCCAAGCACCATTTTGAGCGGCGGCAGCTGGGTAGCTGATGACTCGCCAGATGATGAATGGGAAGTGACCTGATAATCGGAGTCAGACGGATTAAGAGGTTGACGAAAACAGCCCATTTTAGGACAAGCACTGACAGGCAAATTAGAGACCTCTGAATGGCGTTTCCAAACCGGACTATTCGGTAAATCGGCGGAGGTAACTACCTGGCCACTATGCCGGGTCGTGCGGCGAGCTTCATGCTGTTGGGTCTTCATAAAAAATTTGGGATCCACGTAAGCAAGAGGATGAGAAAATTTAACCTTCCGGTTTGCCTGACGGATTTTTAGTGAAGGCAAAGGATCTGAGTCGGAGGAAAGAATAATTACCTCTGCAACATCAGCATGACTGGCTTCGGCATCATCCTGACAAATATCATCATCAATAAGGCGTGTGATAAATAAGCCAAGTGAATCAAGTTCTACCTCAAGGTCCGGGTTACCCACATCGTCATCAGCGGCCGGATCAGAGGATACAGTGGTTCTTTTCCTATGGGTAGTCTTCTTCACAGCTTTAGTCTTTTGCCGGATTGATCTTTCCGGTTTGTCTAGTTTTTCTGGTTTCTCCTGCGGCAGTTTCTTGCTCCAAAACGGATCATTGCCCTGTTTAAACAGGCATTGATATTAAACAATGACCAGATATATCAATAACAAGTTCAGAAAAAAGAACAATCAAACTCTTACAGCTGGCGGTTTGTTGGTGGCACAGAAGGGAAGCAGGCCGGTTCGAGCACAGACGTGTTCCGGTTCATTCAGCATTTTATTCACAGCCTCTGTGATTTCTTCGTCGGTAAGCTGGATGTTAGCATGTCGCAATGGGTCATCAACACTGCCAGTATACTCGCACATCAAACCGGAGCGCTGACTAAGGGGCAGTATGCTCCACGATATCCAACAGCGAGCGAGATCAACTCCTGTTAAACCATTGGCCATGAAGGCTCTGAGCTTGGACAGTTGAGGAGCGTATTTGCTTCTCTCCTTGGCAGTCAACCTTTGCGGAAAGGGGCATGTATTGCTAAGCCGCTCCGGACGAAAGCTAGGCAAAGGATTTTCACCAGCAGGGGAGGTGTCTCTGCAATAGAACCATGTTTGATTCCACTCTTTGGGGTGGCTGTGCAGCTTGGCGTGAGGGTATGTGACCTCTTTCCTTTTCTGAATCGCCACACCGCCCAATTCCGTATTGGAACCGTCAGAAAACTCAGTACGGCGGTTTAGATGGAAACAGTCTCTGAACAATTCCACTGTGGGCTCCTCTTGAAAAAACACCTCACAGAGCACTTGCAAGTGACACATGTTTGTAACAGAGTTGGGACCAGTGTCTTGTGGGTGGAGTTGAAAATCGGCTAAAACGTCCCGGTAAAATTTAGAACCGGGCAGCTTAAAGCCCCGCACTAAGTGATCTACAAAAACGACGACCTCTCCTTCTTGAGGTGTGGGAGGGCATTCTTTGCCAGGAGCTCTCCAATGGATGGTGTTTTTGCTGCCTAAAGCGCCGATCAGGACTAAATTATTCAGTTGAGTCTCTGTGACGCGAGAAGGAACCCAGTTGCACTCATATACTTGCTTGGCCATGATGAAATCTACAAGATAGGTAATTCCGGTTCAAGAATGCATTTATTAAAGTGCACTGGTATGTACAATGTTAAACCGGAGACAGCTCTATCTAAACCGGAGTTTATGAAGCAACAACATCTGGCGGTTCAACAAGGGGACTAATGGTATATACTGGTTTGGCAATTTTTCTACAAAGTTAAACCGCCGAATATAAGCATTGAAACAGTTGAGATTGTGGATAGATAAGTGTATAGAAACAGATTTCACAAGATTTCTCTACAGCGACGGATCTGAAGCAAGTTCAGAAAAGAAGGAAAATATTCAAGGTTCAAAAAAGAACAGTACCAAATCAATGGGCAGAGATACAGGTATATCTATGGTCTTGAGGCATATAAGTAAAGGCGGATGCTAAGAACTACCGCTACACAGAGCAAAGGTTCACATGTTCATCTAGGATCTATCATATGAGTACGAAGCATAGATGAACACTGAAGAACTTGGAAACCCTAGAACGGATCTACGGAGGAAAAGGTGAAGAACTTACCGGAGCCGAGGAAGAAACAGAAGGTCGCCGCGATGCTCTGGTACAATCAGGATGATGCAGCGGCCAAGGTTGGAGCAGAAGTCGTCGACGGCGGCGGAGCTCCGAAGCTGGACGACGCGGGGAAGACGAAGCAGAAGGGCACGAAGGGGAAAAAAGAAATGACCCTTCGGTCTTATTTATAAGGCAAGGGGCATGTGTCAGGCACGAAAATCAAGGAACCGTGGGTCTGGAAACGGAGCTGTCGCCTTGATTGTCGCAGACCTATTAAACAAAAAAGGTATCATGGATAAGTTTCTTTATAACAGGTGACGTCATGCCGGTTTACAATGACCAGAGAAGATGACATCACGGCGATTCAACAAACTACAAGAAGGTGTTGAAGATGAAGATTTTTGCTAAGGATTGACATGAACCTGTTCAAATCAATCTGGGGCCTAATGTTGAGGATATCACTACTGGGCGTAAACCGGCCTATCTGGGCCGGGTTAACTTCTTCAGTAGTTAACTATGTTGAAACCCAAGAAGGCAGATGAGGGCTCAAGGCCCATAGTCGGTTCAAGGCCTGTAGCCGTAAACCGGCGTTGGCATGTAACTTGTATTGTAAGTTAGGAATAAGTAGAGACCAAACCGGACACATCTATGAGCCGGTATTGGGAATCTGTGAACCGACGGGCGTCACCGTGTATATAAGGGGACGACCCGGCTGTGGTTCAGACAAGAGACAACAACTCGAGACATAGGCGAAGCTTGTTTGCTCCCTAGTCATCGAAACCCCATCAATCCCATCACAACTAGACGTAGGCTTTTACCTTCATCGAAGGGGCCGAACTAGTATAAACTCTCTTGCGTCCCTGTGTCCGCTTTAACCCCTTCAAGCTAACCTGCCGCGATGGCTCCACGACTAAGTCCTTTCTCTAGGACATCTACCGTGACAAAACCAAGACAGTAACTGTACCTGCTCCCTTATTGGAAAGTATTTCATCACAAAAACCAGTTCCTGTGACAGCTACACCAATTAGTGAGGAAGCTAATGATGATGACCATGAAACTTCAGATCAAGTTACTACCGAACCTCGTAGGTCAACCAGAGCAAGATCCGCATCAGAGTGGTACGGTAATCCTGTTCTGGAGGTCATGTTACTTGACCATGATGAACCTACGAACTATGAGGAAGCGATGACGAGCCCAGATTCTGCAAAATGGCTTGAGGCCATGAAATCTGAGATGGGATCCATGTATGAGAACAAAGTGTGGACTTTGGTTGACTTGCCCGATGATCGGCAGGCCATCGAAAATAAATGGATCTTCAAGAAGAAGACATACGCTGATGGTAATGTTACTGTCTACAAAGCTCGACTTGTTGCGAAAGGTTTTCGACAAGTTCAAGGAGTTGACTAGGATAAGACCTTCTCACCAGTAGCGATGCTTAAGTCCGTCCTAATCATGTTAGCTATTGCCACATTTTATGATTATGAAATTTGGCAAATGGATGTAAAGACTGCATTCCTGAATGGATTTCTAGAACAAGAGTTGTATATGATGAAACCTGAAGGTTTTATCGATCCAAAAGGTGCTAAGAAAGTGTGCAAGCTCCAGCGATCCATTTATGGACTGGTGCAAGCCTCTCGGAGTTGGAATAAACGTTTTGATAGTGTGATCAAAGCATATGGTTTTATACAGACTTTTGGAGAAGCCTGTATTTACAATAAAGTGAGTGGGAGCCCTGTAGCATTTCTAATATTATATGTGGATGACATATTGTTGATTGGAAATGATATATAATTTCTGGATAGCATAAAAGGATACTTGAATAAGAGTTTTTTAATGAAAGACCTCGGTGAAGCTGCTTACATATTAGGCATCAAGATCTATAGAGATAGATCAAGACTGTTAATTGGACTTTCACAAAGCACATACCTTGACAAAATTTTGAAGAAGTTCAAAATGGACCAGGCAAAGAAAGGGTTCTTGCCTGTGTTACAAGGTGTGAAGTTTAGTAAGACTCAATGCCCGACCACTGCAGAAGATAGAGAGAAAATGAAAGATGTTCCCTATACTTCAGCCATAGGCTCTATCATGTATGCAATGCTATGTACCAAACCTGATGTGTGCCTTGCTATTAGTTTAGCAGGGAGGTGCCAAAGTAATCCCGGAGTGGATCACTGGACAGCGGTCAAGAACATCCTGAAATACCTGAAAAGGACTAAGGATATGTTTCTCGCTTATGAAGGTGACAAAGAGCTCATCGTAAATGGTTACGTTGATGCAAGCTTTGACACTAATCCGGACGATTCTAAATCGCGAACCGGATACATGTTTATATTGAACGGTGGAGCTGTCAGTTGGAGCAGTTCTAAACATAGTGTCATGGCAGGATCTACATGTGAAGCGAAGTACATTGCTGCTTCGGAAGTAGTGAATGAAGGAGTCTGGATGAAGGAGTTCATATCTGATCTAGGTGTCGTACCTAGTGCATCGGGTCCAATGAAAATCTTTTGTGACAATACTGGTGCAATTGCCTTGGCAAAGGAATCCAGATTTCACAAGAGAACCAAGCACATCAAGAGACGCTTCAACTCCATCCGAGATCAAGTCCAAGTGGGAGACATAGAGATTTGCAAGATACATACGGATCTGAATGTTGCAGACCCGTTGACTAAGCCTCTTCCACGAGCAAACATGATCAGCACCAAGGCTCCATGGGTGTTAGAATCATTAATGTGTAATCTAGATTATTGACTCTAGTGCAAGTGGGAGACTGAAGGAAATATGCCCTAGAGGCAATAATAAAGTTATTATTTATTTCCTTATATCATGATAAATGTTTATTATTCATGCTAGAATTGTATTAACCGGAAACATAATACATGTGTGAATACATAGACAAACAGAATGTCACTAGTATGCCTCTACTTGACTAGCTCGTTTATCAAAGATGGTTATGTTTCCTAACCATAGACATGAGTTGTCATTTGATTAACGGGACCACATCATTAGGAGAATGATGTGATTGACTTGACCCATTCTGTTAGCTTAGCATTTGATCGTTTAGTATGTTGCTATTGCTTTCTTCATGACTTATACATGTTCCTATGACTATGAGATTATGCAACTCCCGTTTACCGCAGGAACACTTTGTGTGCTACCAAACATCACAACGTAACTGGGTGATTATAAAGGTGCTCTACAGGTGTCTCCGAAGGTACTTGTTGAGTTGGTGTATTTCGATATTAGGATTTGTCACTCCGATTGTCGGAGAGGTATCTCTGGGCCCACTCGGTAATGCACATCACTATAAGCCTTGCAAGCATTGTAACTAATGAGTTAGTTGCGAGATGATGTATTACGGAACGAGTAAAGAGACTTGCCGGTAACAATATTGAACTAGGTATTGAGATACCGACGATCGAATCTCGGACAAGTAACATACCGATGACAAAGGGAGCAACGTATGTTGTTATGTGGTTCGACGATAAAGATCTTCGTAGAATATGTAGGAGACAATATTGGCATCCAGGTTCCGCTATTGGTTATTGACCAGAGAAGTGTCTCGGTCATGTCTACATAGTTCTCAAACCCGTAGGGTCCGCACGCTTAACGTTCGTTGACGATATAGTATTTATGAGTTATGTATGTTGGTAACCGAATGTTGTTCGGAGTTCCGGATAAGTTCACGGACATGACAAGGAACTCCGGAATGGTCCGGATATAAAGTTTGATATATGGGATAATAGTGTTTGGTCTCCGGAAGGGTTCCAGAATTCACCGGAAGGGGTTCCGGATGTTTCCCGAAATGTTTGGGTACGAGAACACTTTATTTGGGCCAAAGGGGAAAGACCACAAGGTTTTTGGAAAGCGCAAAAGTTAGTATTACGGAGTCCAGGGGCCAGACGCCAGGGTCCCTGGCGTCTGGGTCCAGATGCTGGTAACCCTGGCGTCTGGCCCTGGAGTCCGAGAAGGACTCTTGCCTTTCGGGTGAAACCGACTTCGTGGAGGCTTTTACTCCAAGTTTCGACCCCAGGGCTCAACATATAAATAGAGGGGTAGGGCTAGCACCCAAGACACATCAAGAAACACCAAGCCATGTGCCGGCTACCCCATCCCCTCTAGTTTATCCTCCGTCATAGTTTTCATAGTGCTTAGGTGAAGCCCTGCGAAGATTGTTCTTCACCAACACCGTGACCACGCCGTCGTGCTGCCGGAACTCATCTACTACTTCGCCCCTCTTGCTGGATCGAGAAGGCGAGGACGTCATCAAGCTGAACGTGTGCTGAAGCGGAGGTGCCGTACGTTCGGTACTTGATCGGGACGGATCATGAAGGTGTACAACTACATCAACCGCGTTGATAAACGCTTCCGCTTTTGGTCTATGAGGGTACGTAGACATACTCTCCCCTCTCGTTGCTATGCATCACCATGATCTTGGGTGTGTGTAGGATTTTTTTTTTAAAATTACTACATTCGCCAACAGGGGTACCGCTTGAAATTGATGCTGCTACTCTTCATCGTCCGGCTTGTACTAGGGTTAAGTTGGGATGCCGTAATGTGGACGAGATTCCTGTGATTGCTGAAGCTGTCCTGGGTGGACACTTCTATGATATTCTGTATGAAGTGGAACAAGTTGTTGTGAGAGATCCAGAAAGAGAAAAAAATAGTTCAGGTGTCTCCTAAGCCTAGAAAATAAAATCCTAGAGATAAGGGGGTGCATACGACTCCTGGAGCTCAGATGGGCAGCTCCTCTTCCGGGCTTGGGGGGAAATCTCTCTCCATTCCCCGGGGGGAGGTGTCTGGCCCCATTCAGGAGTCGCAAGAGAGCATGGAATCTGATGGCTCATTGCATAATTCGCTCCTGATTGAGACCATGGTGTTTGATCAGATGGCCTGTGAGGTCAAAGTAAGTAGATCAGATCTGAACCCTGATGAGATACTCCTTTCTAGTGAAAATAAAAAGAAAACCTACTCTGATGCTGTGAGAATATCCCATCAGGTGTTGGAGGCAAGTGATTCACAAGATGCTGGAATCAAGAAGACCAACAATTACATTGTGGAGTCCCCAGAGTTGACTGTTGGTGTTGAGGTGATCCCTACTCCTCCCCTAGTCACTGAGAAAAATTTGCGCTTCAGCTCGTGCTATGTGCAGAGCAAGATGGAGCGGGTGGACGACAAGGTGATACGTCTCCAACGTATCTATAATTTTTGATTGCTCCATGCTATATTATCTACTGTTTTGGACTATATTGGGCTTTATTTTCCACTTTTATATTATTTTTGGGACTAACCTATTAACTGGAGGCCCAACCCAGAATTGCTGTTTTTTTGCCTATTTCAGTGTTTCGAAGAAACGGAATATCAAACGGAGTCCAAACAGAATAAAATCTTCGGGAACATGATTTTCTCACAGAACGTGATCCAGGAGACTTGGACCCTGCTCCAAGGAACAAAAGAGGCGGTCACGAGGGTGGGTGGGGGGGGGGGGGCTCCCCCCCTAGGGCACGCCCCCTGCCCCGTGGGCCCCTTGTTGCTCCTCCGGCGTACTTCTTCCTCCTATATGTACACACGTACCCCAAACGATCAGAACAGGAGCCAAAAACCTAATTCCACCATCGCAACTTTCTGTATCCATGAGATCCCATCTTGGGGCCTGTTCCGGAGCTCCGCCGGAAGAGGGCCTTCATCACGGAGGGCTTCTACATCATCATAGCCTCTCCGATGAAGTGTGAGTAGTTTACCTCAGACCTTCGGGTCCATAGTTAGTAGCTAGATGGCTTCTTCTCTCTCTTTGAATCTCAATACAAAGTTCTCCCCCTCTCTTGTGGAGATCTATTTGATGTAATCTTGTTTTTGCGGTGTGTTTGTTGAGACCAATGAATTGTGGGTTTATGATCAAGTCTATCTATGAATAATATTTGAATCTTCTCTGAATTCTTTTATGTATGATTGGTTATCTTTGAAAGTCTCTTCGAATTATCCGTTTGGTTTGGCCAACTAGATTGGTAGTTCTTGCCATGGGAGAAGTGCTTAGCTTTGGGTTCGATCTTGCGGTGTCCTTACCCAGTGACAGAAGGGGCAGCAAGGCACGTATTGTATCTTTGCCTTCGAGGATAACAAGATGGGGTTTATTTTATATTGCATGAATTTATCTCTCTACATCATGTCATCTTGCTTAAGGCGTTACTCTGTTTTTAAATTAATACTCTAGATGCATGCTGGATAGTGGTCGATGAGTGGAGTAATAGTAGTAGATGCAAAAATTTTGATCTACTTGTCACGGACGTGATGCCTATATACATGATCATGCCTAGATATTCTCATAACTATGCTCAATTCTGTCAATTGCTCAACAGTAATTTGTTCACCCACCGTAGAATACTTATGCTCTTGAGAGAATCCACTAGTGAAACCTATGGCCCCCGGGTCTATTGTCATCATATCAATCTCCATCACTTTAATCTTGCTTTGTTTTTACTTTGCTTTTACTTTTTACTTTGCATCTTTATACCAAAAATACCAAAAATATTATATCTATCAGATCTCACTCTCGTAAGTGACCGTGAAGGGCTTGACAACCCCTAATCGCGTTGGTTGCGAGTAGCTATCGCTTTGTGCAGGTACGAGGGACTTGAGCGTGGGCTCCTACTGGATTGATACCTTGGTTCTCAAAAACTGAGGTAAATACTTATGCTACTCTGCTGCATCATCCCTTCCTCTTCGGGGAAAACCAATGCAAGCTCAATACGTAGCAAGAAGGATTTCTGGCGCCGTTGCCGGGGAGTCTACGCAAAAGGTCAACATACCAAGTACCCATCACAATTCCTATCTCCCGCATTACATTATTTGCCATTTGCCTCTCGTTTTCCTCTCCCACCAATTCACCCTTGCCGTTTTATTTGTCCTCTCTCTCTCTATCCTCCCTCTCTATTTGCCTCTTTTGCCCGTTTCTTGTTTGCTCATATGGTTGGAATAGTCATTTATTTATTACTAAACAGAGAACATAAAGATCTATGGATCCTCATCCGCTTGCTAATCTTTTTAAAAGATCCAGTTATGTTGAACCAATTGCTAGTGAGTTTTGTGCACTAGATTATCTTTATGAGGTTTTGCTTGAAATTCGTGAATCTGAAAAGTGTGAAGCGATTCACGATAGATCTTTTAATAAAAAGCATGATTGATATGATGATAGTATAAATTCTATTAATATAAATTGTGCTAATAATATGCAAAACCCTAAGCTTGGGGATGCTAGTTTTGCTATGTCCTCTACTTGTTGCAATGACCATGATTGGGGTGATTCTTCTTGTGATCTTGAAAATTTATTTAAGCCCCATGATGAATATGAGATTGATTATAATGTTTGCAATAATATTGAAAGTGGGTTTGGAAGAATGTCAACTTTAGATCCCACATATTTGGAGAATTTTTAATCTTATGAAGTTTTTGATAAAAGTGCTTTTGGAAAGGTCATGACTTTAGTTAATGTTAATCCCACTATTTCGGAAAAGTGCCAACTTTGCATGCATGTGGATCATGTTGAGAATATTTTATGTAATAGCTATATTGTTGAATTTGCTTATGATCCTACATGTAATTACTATGAGAGAGGAAAATATGGTTGTAGAAATTTTCATGTTACTAAATTACCTCTCGTTATGTTGAGATTGCTATTGTTTCTTTCCGTTTCCTTGCATATGCTAGTTTTTGCTTACCTTGATAATTTGTTTGCCTATAAGATGCTTATGCATAGAAAGCATGTTAGACTTAGATGTGTTTGTCACATGCTTTATGATGCTCCTTTTGTGCTTCAATTCTTGTCTTTCATGTGAGCATCATTAAAATTATCAATGACTAGCTATAAGGCTTTAAAGAAAAGCGCTTGTTGGGAGACAACCCAATATTTTTCCTTACTGTTATTTAATAAATAAATTATTTATCCTCTGTTTTGGTTGTGTTTTTTTGTGTTTAATTAGTGTTTGTGCCAAGTAGAACCGTTGGGAAGACTTGGGGAAAGTCTTGTTGAACTTGCTGTAAAAAACAGAAACTTTAGCGCTCACGAGAACTGCTGTCATTTTTATTTGAAGAGAGATATTTAGTTAATTCTTTTTGAAGATGATTAATAGATAAATTCCTCACGCCCAGAAATTTATTTTAGAATTTTTGGGGTTCCAGATCTTGCGCTAGATACAGATTACTACAGACTGTTCTGTTTTTGACAGATTCTGTTTTTCGTGTGTTGTTTGCTTATTTTGATGAATCTATGGCTAGTAAAATAGTTTATAATCCATAGAGAAGTTGGAATACATTAGGTTTAACACCAATATAAATAAATAATGAGTTCATTACAGTACCTTGAAGTGGTCTTTTGTTTTCTTTCGCTAACGGAGCTCACGAGTTTTCTATTTTGAGTTTTGTGCTGTGAAGTTTTCAAGTTTTGGGTGAATTCTTTTGATGGATTATGGAACAAGGAGTGGAAAGAGACTAAGATTGGGTATGACCATGGAACCCCCAAGATAATCCAAGGACACCAAAAAGTCAAAGCTTGGGGATGCCCCGGAAGGCATCCCCTCTTTCGTCCACTTCCATCGGTAATTTACTTGGAGCTATATTTTTATTCACCAACATGATATGTGTTTTGCTTGGAGCGTCTTGTATTATTTGTGTCTTTGTGTCTTAGTATTCCACAATCATCCTTGCTGTACACACCTTTTGAGAGAGCCATACATGAATTAAAATTTGATATAATACTCTATGTGCTTCACTTATATCTTTTGAGCTAAGTAGTTTTGCTCTATGTGCTTCACTTATATCTTTTGAGCTAGATAATTTTGCTCTATGTGCTTCACTTATATCTTTTGAGCGTTATAATTTTGCTCTATGTGCTTCACTTAGATCGTTTAGAGCACGGTGGTGGATTTTTTTAAAGAAACTAGTGATATCTCATGCTTCACTTAAATTATTTTGAGAGTCTCTTAATAGCATGGTAATTTGCTTAATAATAATATGCTTGGTATTCAAGATTTGTGAAACTTTCTTTTGAGTGTGTTGAATACTAAGAAAAGATTGAAGCATGATAATTGTTTTGAGATATGGAGGTGATAATATTAAAGTCATGCTAGTTGAGTAGTTGTGAATTTAAAGAAAACTTGTGTTAAAGTTTGCGATTCCCGTAGCATGCATGTATGGTGAACCGTTATGTGATGACAAGATGGGGCAGCAAGGCACGTATTGTATCGTTGCCATCGAGGATAACAAGATGGGGTTTATTTCATATTGCATGAATTTATCTCTCTACATCATGTCATCTTGCTTAAGGCATTACTCTATTTTTAACTTAATACTCTAGATGCATGATGGATAGCGGTCGATGAGTGGAGTAATAGTAGTAGATGCAGAATCGTTTCGATCTACTTGTCACGGACGTGATGCCTATATACATGATCATGCCTAGATATTCTCATAACTATGCTTAATTCTGTCAATTGCTCAACAATAATTTGTTCACCCATCGTAGAATACTTATGCTCTTGAGAGAAGCCACTAGTGAAACCTATGGCCCCCGGGTCTATTCTCATCATATCAATCTCCATCACTTTAATCTTGCTTTGTTTTTACTTTGCTTTTACTTTTTACTTTACATCTTTATACCAAAAATATTATATCTATCAGATCTCACTCTCGTAAGTGACCGTGAAGGGCTTGAAAACCCCTAATCGCGTTGGTTGCGAGTAGCTATCGCTTTGTGCAGGTACGAGGGACTTGAGCATGGGCTCCTACTGGATTGATACCTTGGTTCTCAAAAACTGAGGGAAATACTTACGCTACTCTGCTGCATCATCCCTTCCTCTTTGGGGAAAACCAACGCAAGTTCAAGACGTAGCACAATGCTATTGCGGTGGCCAAAAAAAGGAATATGGAAGGTACAACAAAAAGCCCTAACTCTTTTGATGCGCTGTCTGATAATACTCTTATCCTTAAGGCTATCAAAATGGGGGTTGATATACCTAACGCTGATTTCACTTGCATTGACATTATTAGAGAACTTGAGAAAACACGTAACTCTGACCCTGTCAATGAGAAGGTAGACCAACCTCAGGAAGGGGGCCTCTTATGTTAACTAATGGAAAAGGGGACCAAATCCCATTAGATATGAGGCGGAAGGAAGAGAATATTAGTGAGGAGGAGCAGTTCACTGTGGTGTGCTCCAGGAAAAAGAGAGATAGAAAGTCTATTGTTGTAATCTCTAGACCTGTGACTAGGAGTCAAAAAGATAAAGCTTCCTTGGAGAGAAATAAGGGGAATGGTAAACCTACTCTGCTTCCTAGTAGGAATACCATACGAGGGGGGGGGGACACCATTATTAAATGAATGGAGTCTTTTGGAATTGTCGAGGAGCAGGTAAAAAAGGAATGACTACCTGCTTCTCCGACATTATTAAAGATCATTCCCTCGATTTTATAGGATTGCAGGAAACCAGGAAGAAAGAGATTCTTCCTAGATTCTTACGAAAAATTGACCCCTCGGATAGATTTGCATGGAACTGGGCACCTTCCATTGGAAAATCCGGTGGCATCCTCTGTGGCATAAAAAAAGAAACTCTGGAAGTTGTTTCCTGGACAGTGGGCAAAGTCTGCTTGCAAGCTACCCTTTTTGATATAAACCTCAAAGTTCAGCCTCACATGATGACAAGAAAGAGGAATTCCTTTGTGAGCTTGCATCCATGTGTTCTCACCTCCAAGTTCCTTACATTGTGGGAGGGGATTTCAACATTCTTCGTGAAAGTTTTGAGAAAAATAAGACTTTAAACCGACCCCCTTACATGGATAAATTTAATTCCATCATTCAATCTCTGAACCTTCGTGAGATACATATGGGAGGGGGCAAATACACCTGGTCCAACCATCAGAGACATCCTACTTTAGAAAAGCTTGATAGAGTTCTTATGAGTTTTGAGTGGGAGGACCTTTTCCCCCTCGTCACAGTCCGGAAATTGGTAATGTGTCTGACCACAACCCTTTGCTACTGTCATCGAATTCAACTATAGAGAGACCCACGCGACAACGTGAGTTCAGATTTGAACTCAGTTGGCTTAAGAATGAAGAGTTTTATCCCACTGCTAAGAAGATATGGGAGCAGCCAGTTGCTTCTGATGACCCCATTGACATCCTTCATATCAAGCTCAAAAGGCTGAAAAAATATTTCAAAGGTTGGGGCTCCCATTTGTTTGGCCACGCTAAGAAAAGGAAAAAAGATATTCAAAAGGAGTTGGAAGAGATTGAAACCATAGAAGAAGAGGGCCCCCTTGAACCGAAGACTTATGAAAAAAGAACAACCTTGCGAATGGAAATTGATGACATTCTAGCTAATGAGGAACTCTTCCGGCTCCAGCAATCCAGTGAGAAGTGGTTGCTGAAGGGAGACCAAAATACAACCATTTTCCATCGCGCGGACAATGGCAAAAAAAAATGAAAAAACACAATCCACTCCTTCACGGATGGAGAGACGGTGATTGAGGGCACAGACAACCTGTTAGCACATGCCACGGCTTACTATAAGAATCTTTTCGGCCCGGGGGGAAACATTTTCCATTTATCTGCAGATACCTGGTCGAAAGAAGAAAAGCTCACGGTGGAGGATAATATACTCCTGACCAGTGAATTCACGGAGGAAGAAGTCAGGTAAGCTTTGTTTGGCATGGAGAGCAATAGGGCCCTGGGCCCAGATAGCATCCCAGCTGAATTTTACAAACACTGCTGGGATTTTGTTAAAATAGATATCATGCGCTTGTTTCATGCATTTCACAATAACACCTTGGATGTGGAGCGCTTAAACTATGGGGTGATCACCCTGATCCCTAATATCAATGGTGCTAAAAAGATCCAGCAATACCGTCCCATTTGCCTACTTAGATGCCCATACAAGCTGATCACTAAAGTGATGGATAATAGAGTGGCCATCTTTGCTGATAAGCTTATTAGCAAACATCAAAATGCTTTCATTAAACATAGGAATATCATGGATGGGATTCTCACCCTCCATGAGATCTTACACCACACACATCATAATAAGAAAATTGGGGTGGTTCTAAAGTTGGACTTCGAAAAAGCATACGACAAAATTAATTAGGATTTTCTCCTTGAATGTCATAGCAACAGAGGTTTTGGTCCAACCTGGTGTGGTTGGGTGAAGAAAATACTAAGTAATGGCACGGTTAGTATTAAACTGAACAATACGACTGTGCCTTACTTCCAAAGCCACAAAGGGGTACGCCAGGGCGACCCTCATTCCCCTTTTTTGTTTAATCTTGTGGTGGAAACCCTGTCTAAGATGATTTGCAATGCCCAAAAGGAAAAGATGTTAACTGGACTAGCTCCAGACCTCATTGAGAACGACATTGTTGTACTACAGTACGCTGATGATACGGTTATATGTTTTGAACATGATGAAGAAGCTGTTGTCAATTTCAAACTCCTCTTATACATCTTTGAACTCATGTCTGGTTTAAAGATTAATTTCCTTAAGAGTGAAATCCTGTGTGTGGGTGGAGATGACAACATCCTGGCAACCTATCCTGATATTTTTAATTGTCAAATTGGCCACTTACCAATGAAATACTTGGGGGTTCCTGTGAGCTATTCGACTTTACGTAACCTGGATTGGAGCTTTGTCGATGATAAATTCCTCAAATGCTGTGAAACTTGGATCAGGAATGCT
>NC_041386.1:554949720-554963468 GCF_002162155.2 Triticum dicoccoides | reverse complement strand
ACTCTTATCTCTCTAGTATTGTCTATTACTACATGGCCATATTTTTGCTTCCTAAGATGGTGATCTATAAACTTGATAAACATCGGAGAAAGTTTTTCTGGCAAGAAACCAATGGCAGGAAATGTTACCACCTTGTTAAATGGACCAGGATTTGTAGATCAAAGAATAAAGGGGGGTTGGGGGTGAAAGACCTCCATAAACATAATATTAGCTTGTTATCTAAATGGTGGTGGAAACTTGAGACACAACAAGGGCTTTGGTAGGATGTTATCCGGGCCAAGTATTTGAAAAGAGACTCTGTTGCCTCGGTGCGAAGTAGATTTGGTGACTCACCGAGTTGGAAAGCCATTATGAAAGTAAAAGAACACTACCTTGCTGGGAGGGGGGTGACCCTAAAAGCTGGAAACCTGGCAAGGCTGTGGACTGACACCATTGAGGGAAATCCTCCTCTGCGAGACAAGTTTCCAGAGTTATATAATATATGTAACAATCAAGAGATTACAGTGGCCAAGGTTAGGGGCGAGGGGAATCCAGACTTCTTTAGAAGACGATTACATCCTCGGCTGGCAAAGCAATGGGAAGAGGTTAAACAGATGGTGAATTCCTGGGCGATATCTGATGAACCAGACCAGGTTGTTTGGAACCTTGGAAAGAACAAGCGCTTTGCAACCAAATCTATGTATTCTCACCTGGAAAGTCACCTCTCTGGATGTAGTTATAGTTGGGTTTGGAAAGCTAAACTTCCTCTCAAGATTCAAATCTTATTCTGGCAATTATTCCAAGATGCCGTGCTGACACGTGATGTCATGAAAAGACGTAACTGGGCTGGTAACCCGAAATGCTCCTTCTGTTAGGGTAGGGAATCCTCTCAACACCTTTTCTTCACGTGCCCAGTCGGGAGGGTAGTTTGGAGGACGATGGGATGTGTGTTTGGCACAGATTTGTGCCCCGATAACCTGTGGAATTATTTCTCCTGGTGCTATATCTTCTTACCTGATGGGTCTAAGTTCTATACGTTTGGTCTGGCTGCGATTTGCTGGGCTATGTGGAATTGTCGTAATCGGGCCACATTCAAATGCAAAAACCCAAGAACCCCTTTTGATGTGGTTTTCTCTGCATGTGGTTATATGAACTATTGGGCAAGCCTGATGGAGGGGACTGATCGCGAGGCAATGGAGCGCGGCGCCAAGATGCTCAAGACCAACGCAGCGGCCATGATGAGGATCTGTGTGGCCCTAGCTGGAACGGCGATGGACTGAGGATGCTGCCGCTGATCTTGCTTTCATCTACATTTCATATTACTGCTGCCTTTTTAGTACTGTTTAAGTTGGTTCCTTTTGCTCCTGCGTGGGCTATGCTTGGTGCTCAAACTGTGAGCCTTTCCCCTAGTTTGGTGGTACTTTTGGACACCTTTTTTTTGCTCTGGTTAGGATAGGTGGTTTTATATGGCACTGGGTTTTCGCCCCATGGTGAGCTGCTCGACGAGTGCTCGCAGTGGGTTTCCCAGTGGTGTCTTGAGCTCGCTTTCCCCTTTCCAGTTTCCTTAAAGCTTGGACGTTGTATTTCCGTTATGTCAAAGTAATGGAAAGGGGTAACGCCCGATTCAAAAAAAAATTCAGCTCATGTAGACATTTTGCATCATGTTTGTACTCAGACTCGCCTCACTGATTACTAGCAATGTAATATAGTCCTTACCATATAACCATGTATGTATTGTTGAATTTATACGATACATGCAGGTATCAGATAGGCATCTATCCTCAATTGGTTATATCGCGCTAACTTGTCATAGTACCACATCCGAGGCCTTACAGGATGGCCGCGGCCAGCTAGAGCGTCTCCAATGGGGGTACACCAATGAGCGTCTCCAATGAGCGGCCGGCCAGACCCTTTTCATCGAATCCGATCCGACTAAAGTGGGAGAGACAGACACCCGCTAGCCACCTTATACAACTAGTGCATGTCAGTCGGTGGAACCTGTCTCACGTAAGCGTACATGTAAGGTCGGTCCGAGCCGCTTCATCCCACGATGCCGCCGAATCAAGATAAGACTAGTAATGGCAAGTAAATTGACAAAATCGATGCCCACAACAACTTGTGTTCTACTCGTGCATAGAAACTACACATAGACCTAGCTCATGATGCCACTGTTGGGGATTGTTGCAGAAATTAAAAAAAATTCTAGGCATCACCAAGATCAATCTGTGGAAAGCCTAGCAACGAGAGAGAGGGGAGTGCATCTTCATACCCTTGAAGATCGCGACGCGGAAGCGTTACAAGAACGCAGATGAAGGAGTCGTACTCGCAGCGATTCAGATCGCGGTTGATTCCGATCTAAGCGCCGAACAACGGCGCCTCCGTGTTCAACACACATACAGCCCGGGGACGTCTCCTCCTTCTTGATCCAGCAAGGGAAGAGAAGAAGTTGAGGGAGAGCTCCGGCAGCACGACGGTGTGGTGGTGGAGCTTGCAGTTCTCCGACAGGGCTTCGCCAAGCACTACTACTACTACGGAGGTGTTGGGGAGGGAGAGGGCTGCGCCAGCGGAAGGGCTGTGGCTCCCATGCGCCTCCCCACTGTATATAGGGGTGGAGGGGGATGGTTACTTGCCCTCCAAGTCCATTGGTGCATTGGCAAAGGTGGGGGAAAGAAATCCCATCATTTCCCTTCCCCATCGATTGTTATCCCCCTTTTTTAGGGATCTTGATCTTATCCCTTCAGGATATGATCTTACTCCTTCTAAGGGGGGATCTTGGTGCGCCTTGACCAGGGGTGTGGGGACTTGCCCCCACTACCCACGTTCATGTGGGTCCCCCCATGCAGGTGGGCCCCACTCCGGAACCTTCTAGAACCTTTCTGGTACAATACCGAAAAATCCCGAACATTTTCCGGTGGCCAAAATAGGACTTCCCATATATAAATCTTTACCTCCGGACCATTCTGGAACTCCTCGTGATGTCTGGGATCTCATCCGGGACTCTGAACAACATTCGGTAACTGCACACTAATTCCCATAACAACTCTAGCGTCACTGAACCTTAAGTGTGTAGACCCTACGGGTTCGGGAATCATGCAGACATGACCGAGATAGCTCTCTGGCCAATAACCAACAGCGGGATCTAGATACCCATGTTGGCTCCTACATGTTCTATGATGATCTCATCGGATGAACCACAATGTCGGGGATTCAATCAATCCTGTATACAATTCCCTTTGTCAATCGGTACGTTACTTGCCCGAGATTCGATCGTCGATATCCCAATACCTCGTTCAATCTCGTTACCGGCAAGTCACTTTACTCGTTTCGTAATGCATGATCCCACGACTAACTACTTAGTCACATTGAGCTCATTATGATGATGCATTACCGAGTGGGCCCAGAGATACCTCTTCGTCATACGGAGCGACAAATCCGAGTCTCGATTCGTGCCAACCCAACAGACACTTTCAGATATACCTAAAGTGTATCTTTATAGCCACCCAATTACGTTGTGATGTTTGGCACACCCAAAGCATTCCTACGGTATCCGGGAGTTGCACAATCTCATGGTCTAAGGAAATGATACTTGACATTAGAAAAGCTTTAGCAGACGAACTACACGATCTTGTGTTATGCTCAGGATTGGGTCTTGTCCATCACATCATTCTCCTAATGATGTGATCCCGTTATCAACGACATTCAATGTCCATGGTCACGAAACCGTAACCATCTATTGATCAACGAGCTAGTCAACTAGAGGCTCACTAGGGACATGTTGTGGTCTATGTATTCACACATGTATTACGATTTCCGAATAACACAATTATAGCATGAACAATAGACAATTATCATGAACAAGGAAATACAATAATAACCATTTTATTATTGCCTCTAGGGCATGTTTACAACAGTCTCCCACTTGCACTAGAGTCAATAATATAGTTCACATCACTATGTGATTGTAATGAATCCAACACCCATGGGGTTTGATCATATCTCGCTTGTGAGAGAGGTTATTAATCAACGGGTATGAACCTTTCAGATCCGTGTGCGCTTTGCAAATCTCTATGTCATCTTGTAGATGCAGCTACCATGCGCTACTTGGAGCTATTTCAAATAACTAATCTACTATACGAATCCGGTTTACTACTCAGATTCATCCGGATTAGTGTCAAAGTTTGCATCGACGTAACCCTTTACGACGAACTCTTTTACCACCTCCATAATCGAGAAAATTCCTTAGTCCACTAGTTACTAAGGATAAGTTTGACCGCTGTCATGTGATCCATTCCTGGATCACTCTTGTACCCCTTGGCTGACTCATGGCAAGGCACACTTCAGGTGCGGTACACAGCATAGCATACTGTAGAGCCTACGTCTAAAGTATAGGGGATGACCTTCGTCCTTTCTCTCTCTTCTGCCGTGGTCAGATCTTGAGTCTCACTCAATGCTCACACCTTATAACACAGCCAAGAACTCCTTCTTTGCTGATATATTTGAACTCCTTCAAAATCTTGTCACGGTATGTATTCATTTGAAAGTAATATTAAGCGTTTTTGATCTATCCTTATAGATCTTGATGCCCAATGTTCAAGTAGCTTAATCCAGGTTTTCCATTGAAAAACACTTTTCAAATAACCCTATATGCTTTCCAGAAATTCTACACCATTTCTGATGAACAATATGTCAACAACATATACTCATCAGAAATTCTATAGTGCTCCCACTCACTTCTTTGGAAATACAAGTTTCTCATAAACTTTGTATAAACCCAAAATCTTTGATCATCTAATCAAAGCGTATATTCCAACTCCGAGATGCTTACTCCAGTCCTTAGAAGGATTGCTGGAGCTTTGCATACTTGTTAGCATCTTTTAGGATTGACAAGAACCTTCTGGTTGTATCACATACAACCTTTCCTCAAGAAAATTGTCGAGGAAACAATGTTTTGACATCCTATTTGCAAGATTTTATAAATAATGTAGTAAGTGCTAATACAATTCCAACAGACTCTTAGCATCGCTACGAGTGAGAAAGTCTCACCATAGTCAACTCCTTGAACTTGTCGGAAAACATCTTAACGACAAGTCGAGCTTTCTTAATGGTGATACTTACCATCATTGTCCGTATTCCTTTTAAAATCCATCTATACCCAATAGCCTTACGACCATCAAGTAGTTCTTCCAAAGTCTATACTTTGTTTTCACACATGGATCCTCTCGGATTTTATGGCCTCGAGCCATTTGTCAGAATTCGGGCCCACCATCGCTTCTCCATAGCTCGTAGGTTCCTTGTTGTCTAGCAACATGACCTCCAAGACAGGATTACGTACCACTCTGAAATAGTACGCATTCTTGTCGACCTACGAGGTTTGGTAGTGACTTGATCCGAAGTTTCATGATCACTATCATCAGCTTCCACTTCAATTGGTGTAGGCGTTACAGGAACAACTTCCTGTGCCCTGCTACACACTGGTTGAAGTGATGGTTCAATAACCTCATCAAATCTCCGTCATCCTCCCACCCAATTCTTTTGAGAGAAACTCTTCCTCGAGAAAGGACCCGTTTCTAGAAACAATCACTTTTGCTTCCGGATCCGAAATAGGAGGTATACCCAACTGTTTTTGGTGTCCTATGAAGATGCATTTATCCGCTTTGGGTTCGAGCTTATCAGGCTAAACCCTGTTCAAATAAGCGTCGCAGCCCCAAACTTTAAAAAATGACAGCTTAGGTTTCTCTAAACCATAGTTCATACGGTGTCATCTCAATGGAATTACGTAGTGCCCTATTTAAAGTGAATGCGGTTGTCTCTAATGCCTAACCCATAAACGATAGTGGTAATTCGATAGGAGACATCATGGTTTGCACCACATCCAATAGGGTGCAACTATGATGTTCGGACACACCATCACACTATGGTGTTCCAAGCGACGTTAGTTGTGAAACAATTTCCACAATGTCTTAATTGTGTACCAAACACGTAACTCAGATATTCATCTCTATGATCATATCATAGACATTTTATCTTCTTGTCACGACGATCTTCAACTTCACTCTGAAATTACTTGAACCTTTCAATAATTCAGACTGGTGTTTCCAAGTAAATATACTTAGAATCTACTCAAATCATCTGTGAAGTAAGAGCATAACGATATTCACTGCGTGCCTCAGCACTCATTGGATTGCACACATCAAATGTATTATTTCCGACAAGTTGCTCTCTTGTTTCATCTCACTGAAAACGAGGCCTTTCAGACATCTTGCCCATGTGATATGATTTGCATGTCTCAAGTGATTCAAAATCAAGTGAGTCCAAACGATCCATCTGCATGGAGTTTCTTCATGCGTATAAACCAATAGACATGGTTCACATGTCTCAAACTTTTCAAAAAAAATGAGTGAGTCCAAAGATCCATCAACATGGAGCTTCTTCATGCGTTTTATACCAATATGACTCAAATGGCAGTGCCACAAGTATGTGGTACTATCATTACTATCTTATATCTTTTGGCATGAACATGTGTATCACTATGATCGAGATTCAATAAACCATTCATTTTAGGTGCAAGACCATTGAAGGTATTATTCAAATAAACAGAGTAACCATTATTCTCCTTAAATGAATAACCGTATTGCGATAAATATAATCCAATCATGTCTATGCTCAACGCAAACACCAAATAACAATTATTTAGGTTTAACACCAATCTCGATGGTAGAGGGAGCATGCAATGCTTGATCACATCAACCTTGTAAACACTTCCAACACATATCGTCATCTCACCTTCAGCTAGTCTCCATTTATTCTGTAGCTTTTTATTTCGAGTTACTAACACTTAGCAACCGAACCGGTATTTTAATACCCTGGTGCTACTAGGAGTACTAGTAAAGTACACATTATAATGTATATCCAATATACTTCTATCGGCCTTGCCAGCCTTCTCATCTACCAAGTATCTAGGGCAGTTCTGCTTCAGTGATCATTCCCCTTATTTCAGAAGCACTTAGTCACGGGTTTGGGTTCAACCTTGGGTTTCTTCACTAGAGCAGCAACTAATTTGCCGTTTCATGAAGTATCCCTTTCTTGCCCATGCCCTTCTTGAAACTAGTGGTTTTACTAACCATCAACAATTGATGCTCCTATTTGATTTCTACTTTTGCGGTGTCGCGAATAGCTCAAGGATCATCATATCTATCCCTGATATGTTATAGTTCATCATGAAGCTCTAGCGGCTTGGTGGCAGTGACTTTGGAGAACCATCACTATCTCATCTGGAATATTAACTCCCATTCGATTCAAGCGATTGTAGTACTCATACAATCTGAGCACATGCTCAACGATTGAGCTTTTCTCCTTAGTTTGCAGGCTTAAGAAACTTGTCAGAGGTCTCATACCTCTTGACGTGGGCACCAGCCTAAAATCCCAATTTCAGTCCTTGGAACATCTCATATGTTCCGTGATGTTTCAAAAACGTCTTTGGTGCCTGAATTCTAAACCATTTAGCATTACACATTGAACTATCATGTAGTCATCAAAACATGTATGTCAGATGTTCACAACATCCACAACCTACGCTCGAGGTTCAGCACACTGAGCGGTGCATTAAGGACATAATCCTTCTGCGCAGCAATGAGGACAATCCTCAGTTTACGGAACCAGTCTGCATAATTGCTACTGTCAACTCTCAACTAAATTTTCTTTAGGAACATATCTAAAATAGTAGAACCAAAGCATGAGCTACAACATAATTTGCAAAGACCTTTTGACTATGTTCATGATAATTAAGTTCATCTAATCAAATTATTTAATGAACTCCCACTCAGATAGACATCCCTCTAGTCATCTAAGTGATACATGATCCGAGTCAACTAGCCCGTGTCCGAGCATCACATGAGACGGACTAGTCATCATCGGTGAACATCTTCATGTTGATCGTATCCACTATACGACTCATGTTCTACCTTTCGGTCTCTTGTGTTCCGAAGCCATATCTGTACATGCTAGGCTCCTCAAGTCAACCTAAGTGTTTTGCATGTGTAAATCTGGCTTACACCCGTTGTATGCGAACGTTAGAATCTATCACACCCGATCATCACATGGTGCTTCGAAACAACGAACTTTCGCAACAGTGCACAGTTAGGGGGAACGCTTTCTTGAAATTTTATGAGGGATCATCTTATTTATGCTACCGTCATTCTAAGCAAATAAGATGTAAAAACATGATAAACATCACATGCAATCAAATAGTGACATGATATGGCCAATATCATTTTGCTCCTTTTGATCTCCATCTTTGGGGCGCCATGATCATCATCGTCACCGGCATGACACCATGATCTCCATCATCATGATCTCCATCATAGCGTCTCCATGAAGTTGTCTCGCCAACTGTTACTTCTACTACTATGGCTAACGGTTAGCAAGAAAGTAAAGTAATTACATGGCGTTTTCATTGACACGCAGGTCATACAATAAATTAAGACAACTCCTATGGCTCCTGCCGGTTGTCATACTCATCGACATGCAAGTCGTGATTCCTATTACAAGAACATGATCAATCTCATACATCATATATATCATTCATCACAATCTTTTGGCCATATCACATCACACGGCATATGCTGCAAGAACAAATTAGACGTCCTATAATTGTTGTTGCAAGTTTTTACGTGGCTGCTATAGGTTTCTAGCAAGAACGTTTCTTACCTACGCCAAAACCACAACGTGATATGCCAATTTCTATTTACCCTTCATAAGGACCCTTTTTATCGAATCTGATCCAACTAAAGTGGGAGAGACAGACACCCGCTAGCCACCTTATACAACTAGTGCATGCCAGTCGGTGGAACCTGTCTCACGTAAGCATATGTGTAAGGTCGGTCCGGGCCGCTTCATCCCACGATGCCGCCGAATCAAGATAAGACTAGTAACGACAAGTAAATTGACAAAATCGACGCCCACAACAACTTGTGTTCTACTCGTGCATAGAAACTACACATAGGCCTAGCTCATGATGCCACTGTTGGGGATCGTTGCAGAAATTAAAAAAATATCTACGCATCACCAAGATCAATCTATGGAGAGACTAGCAACGAGAGAGAGGGGAGTGCATCTTCATACCCTTGAATATCGTGATGCGGAAGCGTTATAAGAACGCGGATGAAGGAGTCGTACTCGCAGCGATTCAGATCGTAGTTGATTCCGATCTAAGCGCCGAACAACGGCCCCTCCGCGTTCAACACACATACAGCCTGGGGACGTCTCCTCCTTCTTCATCCAGCAAGGGGAGAGGAGAAGTTGAGGGAGAGCTCCGGCAGCACGACGGTGTTGTGGTGGAGCTCGCAGTTCTCCCGCAGGGCTTCACCAAGCACTACTACTATGGAAGAGGTGTTGGGGAGGGAGAGGGCTGCGCCAGCGGAAGGGCTGTGGCTCCCATGCGCCTCCCCACTATATATAGGGGTGGAGGGAGCTGGTTACTTGCCCTCCAAGTCCATTGGGGTGTTGGCAAAGGTGGGGGAAAGAAATCCCATCATTTCCCTTCCCCACCGATTGTTATCCCCCCTTTTTAGGGATCTTGATCTTATCCCTTCGGAATATGATCTTATTCCTTCTAAGGGGGATCTTGGTGCGCCTTGACCAGGGGTGTGGGCACTTTCCCCCACTACCCACGTTCATGTGGGTCCCCCCATGCAGGTGGGCCCCACTCTGGAACCTTCTAGAACCTTCCCGGTACAATACCGAAAAATCCCGAACATTTTCTGGTGGCCAAAATAGGACTTTCCATATATAAATCTTTACCTCCGGACCATTCTGGAACTCCTCGTGACGTACGGGATCTCATCCAGGAGTCCGAACAACATTCGGTAACTGCACACTAATTCTCATAACAACTCTAGCGTCATCGAACCTTAACTGTGTAGACCCTACGGGTTCGGGAATCATGCAGGCATGACCGAGAGAGCTCTCTGGCCAATAACCAACAACAGGATCTGTATACCCATGTTGGCTCCCACATGTTCCACGATGATCTCATCGGATGAACCATGATATCGGTGATTCAATCAATCCTGTATACAATTCCCTTTGTCAATCGGTACGTTACTTGCCCGAGATTCGATCGTCGGTATCCCAATACCTCGTTCAATCTCGTTACCGGCAAGTCACTTTACTTGTTTCGTAATGCATGATCCCGCGACTAACTACTTAGTCACATTGAGCTCATTATGATGATGCATTACCGAGTGGGCCCAGAGATACCTCTCCGTCATACGGAGCGACAAATCCCAGTCTCGATTCGTGCCAACCCAACAGACACTTTCAGATATACCTGTAGTGTACCTTTATAGCCACCCAGTTACGTTGTGACGTTTGGCACACCCAAAGCATTCCTACGGTATCCGGGAGTTGCACAATCTCATGGTCTAAGGAAATGATACTTGACATTAGAAAAGCTTTAGCAGACGAACTACACGATCTTGTGCTATGCTAAGGATTGGGTCTTGTCCATCACATCATTCTCCTAATGATGTGTTCCCGTTATCAACGACATCTAATGTTCATGGTCAGAAAACCGTAACCATCTATTGATCAACGAGCTAGTCAACTAAAGGCTCACTAGGGACATGTTGTGGTCTATGTATTCACACATGTATTACGATTTCCGGATAACACAATTATAGCATGAACAATAGACAATTATCATGAACAAGGAAATACAATAATAACCATTTTATTATTGCCTCTAGGGCATATTTCCAACAATTGTTGTATTTCCGTTTTAAGTAATGGAAAGGGGGTTAGCCCGGTTAAAAAGAAAGAAAGAAAGAAGAGGAACGACGCAACCAACCCTAATCGTCGTGCAGTGTTATCCTAGGAAGACTCGAGCGGCAAATGGTAGTCATTGACTGAGGCTCTACAATAGTGTTTACACTTAGTTTAATTTTTGGCCAAAAAATTCTTCTTATTTTTTGCTGAAAAATGACCCACTATAAAATAAAAACTACATCAAGGACCCTACACTACCTATCGACCACTACTGTCAGAACGAGCCATCAATGCGCCGTTGTCACCGATTTCATACCGGAGTCGGATTTGACCTTGTCGATGACATGACAATAAGAAGTCTTCGTGCACCTGCTCCTAAGACCCATCACCCTAGAGCCGTAGTCGTCGTCATTGAACCCTAGAATCGATCTCAAGCGCCTAACACTAAATCTCACATGCACGCACGCACTCCAACAAATCCTAATCCTAACCTTGGGAGTATATTGTATATGTTTGGTATTTTAGATATGAAAAAAAATCTCTATGAACTTGGTCGAAATTTTACAAATTTTTATTTTTTTAAAGTTTTGCATGCACGAAACTATATATTATGAAATGGAAACTGTAATAGTTATTTGGAATATCGAACGAACTATATATGGATTTTTTTTGAACACAGTACACACACACACACTCTACCCCTATGAGCACCTCCGAGAGACTGAGCCGGCATATCATCTTGAGATTTTACGATGTCACCGTAGGCGCCTCGTAGTCGACGGGAACGTCTCCTCCCACTGAAAGCGTATTGCCGGAATTCCTGAAATAAATCCAGGATAAATGCGAGCACCAGGATTTGAACCCTGGTGGGTTGGGGATACCACTGTCCACCTAACCATCTCAACGAGAGGTTGGTTCGCATATATGGATTTTATCTGTCAAGTTGAATCGGTAACTCCATTCATAAGAAGCAAAACAGGCAAGGAGGTGTACAAGGAGATCGAACAAATTGGGGATTGCTAAAATGAATATGATCGCCCTCTGTTCATCCAAAAAGAATGATATACATTGATTGCTCGCATGACATAAGTACACTGTTTCATGATACTAATTCACTACAGTTTTGGACATGAATACATGATACATATGATGTTCGTGTAGCAGACTCAGTACATGCACGCACCATTCGGTGTACCCCAGAACAGATCGAGTGCTGGGTCCGACATGCCGAAGCCGGCGGCCTCCGGCCACTGGACAACACCATCTTCCTCGTCGCGGCAGGGAGGAGGAACGTAGGTGGATAACAAGTCGTAGCGACCGCCATCCGTCGGATCCCATGTCGTGTTGCTGGCGGGGGCATGGAGGAGCTCGTTCTGGCTCGGCGGTGATGTCGTGTCGTTGCTGGGGGCCACAGCCACAGCCACCGAGAGGAGCTCGTTCCGGCACGGCGATGCGGCTGGATGTTCTTGATCTTGACATAGGAAGCCATCGTTGCTCCCGTCAAGCGTGGTGGCGTCTAGCAATAGCAAGTCGTCGACGGTAACTTGGCCTTCGTAAAGCACGATCTTGTCGACGCTGTCCGCTCCGTAGCAGCCGCCATCTGTTGTGTTCCATGCCGTGTTGCTGGCCGGCGCATGGAGAAGATCGTTCTGGGTCGTGTTGCCGGGGGGCACAGCCGCAGAGAGGAGCTCGTTCCGGCACGGTGGTGCTGGTGCTGGTGCTGGTGCAGGTTCCGGCATGGCATAGAGGAAGCCATCGTTGCTCATGTCGTCTAGCAAGTCGTCGACGGTCACTCCGCTTTCATACAGCAGGATCTTGTCGACGCTGTCCGCTCCAGAAGCGAGTCCGGCACCCACCTGGGTGAAAGCGCCTGGTGCGGATTGAGGCGCGACCACCGGCGCGTCCAAGTCCACGGTAACTCCGGCGTCCAAGTCCAAAATCACGCTCTTCGCAGACGACAAGGAAGCTGAAGCTGAAGCATGGAAGTCACCTTGGGGCACGGGCGTCGGGTAGGCGGTGCAGAAGCTGAAGCCCTCGATGTCTTGATCTGTTTGGCGTCGCGCGCTGTAGCTCTCAACCTCATCCTCCATCTGGACGTATGCCTCCTGCGTTTTCCGCTGCGTTGTGGTTGGAGCATCCGGGTGGTCACCGCATACCTTTCTCTTGCAGCCCGGTCCGGAAAGATCGGCCGCTGTCGTCGTGCAGGATGAAGACGACGACACCGACGACGCCGGGGATGACACGTGAGGACGGCGAACCGGGCGAGGCCGAGGCGTCTTGTAGACCTTGCAGAGAACCAAGTCGCCGGCTCCGTGGATGCTGTACTCGGTCATGAGCCAGCCGCCCGACCCGGAAGCCGACTCAACCTTGTAGGTGAATTTCTGCAGCGCCCCGCCGGCCGCGCTTCCTTTCACCGCCTTCAGGGAACCCTCCGAGTGCCACCACCGCTTCTTGCCGTCGTCGGCGCCGGCAATGGTGCGCGACATCCTACGGGGGCCGCCCGGCACGTTCTTGCCGGCGTGGCGAAGGGTGGTGAAGAAGTACCAGACGCGTTTGTCTTGGTCGCCTTGGGCTTCGCCGACGCCCGGCGCGTGCTGGAGGCCCTCCACCAGCTTCTCCGGGGCGGCGGAGTAGACGTCGACGTGATGCATGAAGCTGGCCGCGATGGGCTGGCCGTCGATCTCGCGGCGGAGGTAGACATCCGTGAGCTCGCGGTCCGGTGGGTTGAAGGTCCATCCTGGAGCTAGATCACGACGGTGAGCCATCGGTAGATGATCACGACGGTTGTTCTTGTTTGCCGATCGATGGAGCCAACCAAATCTTTGGGGTATTATTTTCGGTAAAAGACGAAGAAACTCTGACCGCGATGGATGACGATTCTTGTTGCCCTTTTATCTGCGAGCTGCAAATGAATTGTACGAGTTGTCGGACTAGCATGTGATTCGTCGGGCTTTTACGAGTTGTAGGAGGACTAGCTAAGCAGGGGAATTAGTTACACGACGCGC
>NC_041386.1:554942649-554949452 GCF_002162155.2 Triticum dicoccoides | reverse complement strand
AAAAAAAAAGGAACTACTACTCCTGCCATCCTCTACGCCTCTTTCCACGAAACCCTAAAACCCTCCCTGGCGGCGGCGACTAGTGTTCGGGGGAAACTGCAGCGTTCGTCGACCTCGATCGACGGTGCGCACCGGACTTTTTCCCGTGAGGATGGCTACATCCGATCATGGCAAGGCCCTGACGGCGGGACCAAACTCGCCGTGCACGGCTAGGGCTCGCCTGGAAGAGGCTCTTGGGAAACTAGGAATCACAGATGAGGAAGTTACTCCGCTGGTCATTGATGATCATGAGGAGAACGCGCCGGAGAAGTGGCCGTTAGCGGGGAAGGTGCTGCACCGCAACCTGTTTCATATCCAAACCATCACTAATGCCCTCTGACCGGCGTGGGGTAACTCCCGAGGCCTCCAGTTCAGATCTATGGGGGAGAACATGTTTGTGGCTGAATTCGAATGAAAAAAGTCCATTTTACTACCCTGAACAAAGTGGGTGGTTCACATTACCCCCTGATCTATTTTTTGGCTCCTTTGCCACCCTAAAAAACCTCATACCAGACAAAAAATACCCTAAGTGGTTTACCCAGATCAGATGGTGACGTGGACACGGTCAAATGTGGTATTTGACCTGCGGGTGGGTCCCACTCATCAGTTCTTTTACAAAAAAAATCAAAGAAATAGAAGAAAAAAGGGGTGGGCCCCTACTGCAGTAGCAGCCGGCCACAACGGCGGAGGCCGGTGCTCGCGGCGCCGGCAGGCGGCCGGGGCGGGCGGAGATAGCGCGCGCCGAGCGGGGTAGGCCGGCCACAGCCAGGCGCAGCGACGCGCGCGCGGCCTAGTGCACAACGGTGGGCGACCGGGGACGACGACGCGAGCAACGTGCGGGGGCGGACAAGGACGACGACGCGCTCGGGGAGGAGGCGGCGCGGCGTGCGCGAGGGCAGAGCGGGGGCAGTCGAAGCCGGTGGTCAGCCGGGGACGATGGCGCGAGCAACGCATGGGGCGGACGGGGACGACGGCTCAAGCTCGGGGAGGAGGTAGGGCGGCACAGGCGCACGGCCTGAGCGGCGACGGGGCGGACGACGGCGGAACAAACGCCGCGAAGGGCGAGGAGAGGCCGAGTGGGTGCGGCCACCAGGGCAAGCTCCTTCGAGCGGCGTCGGGTTCTCGAAGAGAGAGAGAGAGAGAGAGAGAGAGAGAGAGAGAGAGAGAGAGAGAGAGAGAGACCTGACAAGGGGGGCCCACCCAGGTCAAAACCGCCGTTGACTAGTGCCACATGAGCAGCGGGTGGACACAAAACCACCTGGGGGGGGGTTGTGTTTCTTCTATAGTGTGACATCCAATGGCAGGCCTGGTTCTGTGGTGTTTTTCCCTTGTCACAGGGGTGCGCAGGTAGCAATGATACACTTATGTACTCTTTCTGTTCCGAATTACTTGTCGCAGATATGGATGTATCTAGATACTCCCTCTGGTCCTTTTTACTCCGCATATTAGATTTGGGTCAAGTCAAACTTTACAAAGTTTGACCAAATATATATTAAAAGATATCAATATCTACCATACCAAATATATATTCCATGAAACTACATTTCGTAATGAATCTAACAAAATTGATTTGGCATCGTAAATATTAATACTTTTTCTATAAATTCGGTTAAAGTAGAGATGCTTTGACTTCAGACAAAACTTATATGCAGACTAAAAAGGACCGGAGGGAGTACATCCATTTCTACGACGAGTAATTTGGAACGGAGGGAATAGCTATCAATGATGTAGGTAGGTTTCACTCATGCTCCGGGCCAACCTTGTATGTCCAGTAGACATTGTAGTTATAGTATGTAACTATAGCTACAGTCAACGAAGAAAGCAGGCTCCAGGCCCCGGGCCATGGCACTGGCTACCCTGGGCCAAGCCCCCGGTAGCTATCATACGTAAACTAACTAAAGTAATAGCTTATGTGGCCTTTCTTAATAGGAGGAAATTATGGGAGGGGGCTCATCCAGTTGAAATCAGGTAGGGTGAAGGGATTAGTTAGGCAAGTTACGTAAAAGTATAGGGAGCTGCTACGCGTCGGCCGGCGGATGTATTAGAAAACATCCGCCGTATGGAGCTCCGTTAGATCAGCGCCCTAATAGCCATTGGATCTAACCACCGTGCGCGTGTGACCATCTCCTTACGTCCTGCAATAACACTTCCGTTTCGGAAACAGATTCCTCTGAGGGAACTAGTCCTTTGGCGCAAAATTAATCCACCGTCTCGTAAGCCATCCGATTCGATGAACCTTGTATTTCTGCAACAAGATTCTTGTTGCAAAATCTCCACTTATATAATTTTCTATAACAAGACGCTTGTTGCAAAAACTTCTCTCTTTTCAATTTCTTGCAACAAGACCCATATTGCAAAACTCTTTCTTCTCTAATTTTCTGCAATAGGATCCTTGTTACAAAAATTGCAACAACATCTACTGCCGCAGCTAATTTTCCGCAACAAGACTAATGTTTAAAAAATTGGAACAACATCTCTGAGCGCGTTCAGCACTGCACAATCGTCGTTGCCACCGTTCCGCAACAACGCGGTTGTTGCAGAAACTTGTCTCAGGACAGCGGCGAGGTTGATGTTGCAAGAGGCACAACTACCGTGTCGTCCTCGGCGCTCCGGCCATTGGTGCCCGTGTGAGCCGCGAGGCCATCCCAGGGCTGGGTGACGCTGCTGCTAGAAGCTGACTTGGGGAGAGAGAGATGGATCTTGATTTTGGGAAGGAATATGTGTGCGGAGGAGAACGATGTTGGAAAAAATAAGGTTGACAGAGAGATGAGGTTGCTTATTTTAATTGATCCAACGCCGCATCAAGCGGCGGATGCAGCGCCTTGATCAGTCGGTTGATGCTAATATTTTCCCAGAGTGTATAGGTTTTTACGTAAGTGTAACATTTGGTGCGCAGGGTTGTCAGAGCTCTGGTTTTGTTAGTTGGGGTGGATGCCCTTCTATTGAGCATATGTGTTCTTAAGAGAAAAAAAAAAGGAAAACAGAGCTCTTGCTAATGCCTGCCAAAAAGAAATGAAAGAAGAGGAGAAGTGGCAAAGAAAGTGAAAGCATAAAGAAAAATTAATGACTACAGCTAACTTTCTCGCCAAGGCCCTTGTCCACAGCCGGTTCCGAAAACCGTAGCAGTTGGTTATGTGCACGTACTCGCGTCGTGTAACTAATCCCCTGCCTAGCTAGTCCTCCTACAACTCGTAAAAGCCAGACGAATCACATGCTAGTTCGACAAGTCGTAGAATTCATTTGCAGCTCGCAGATAAAAGGGCAACGAGGATCGTCATCCATCGCGGTCGTCAGAGTTTCTTCCTCTTCTACCAAAAATAATACCCCAAAGATTTGGGTGCATCCATCTACACGATCATCAATCCGCCGCTCGCCGAGATGGCTCGCCGTCGTGATCTAGCTCCAGGATGGACCTTCAACCCACCGGACCGCGAGCTCACCGATGTCTACCTCCGCCGCGAGATCGACGGCCAGCCCATCGTCACCGGCTTCATGCATCGTAACGTCGACGTCTACTCCGCCGCCCCGGAGAAGCTGGTGGAGGGCCTCCAGCACGCGCCGGGCATCGGCGAAGCCCAAGGCGACCAAGACAAGCGCGTCTGGTACTTCTTCACCACCCTTCGCCACGCCGGCAAGAACGTGCCAGGCGGCCCCCGTAGGATGTCGCGCACCATTGCCGGCGCCGCCGACGGTAAGAAGCGGTGGTGGCACTCGGAGGGTTCCCTGAAGGCGGTGAAAGGAAGCGCGGCCGGCGGGGAGCTGCAGAAATTCACCTACAAGGTTGAGTCGGCGTCGGGGTCTGGGGGCTGGCTCATGACCGAGTACAGCATCCACGGAGCCGGCGACTTGGTTCTCTGCAAGGTCTACAAGACGCCTCGCCCTCGCCCGGCTCGCCGTCCTCACGTGTCATCCCCGGCGTCGTCGTTGTCGTCGTCTTCATCCTGCACGACGACAGCGGCCGATCTTTCCGGATCGGGCTGCAAGAGAAAGGCATCCGGCGACCACCCAGATGCTCCAACCACAACGCAGCGGAAAACGCAGGAGGCAATGGCATACATCCAGATGGAGGAGGAGGATGAGATCTACAGCGCGCCACACCAAACAGATCAAGATATCGAGGGCTTCAGTTTCTGCACCGCCGACCCGACGCCTGTGCCCGGAGCTGCTTCCTCGTCGTCTGCGAAGAGTGTGTTTTTGGACTTGGACGCCGGAGTTACCGTGGACTTGGACGCGCCGGTGGTCACGCCTCAGTCCGCACCAGGGGCTTTCGTCGAGGAGGATGCTGGACTCGCTTCTGGAGCGGACAGCGTCGACAAGATCGTGTTCTATGAAACCGGAGTGACCGTCGACGACTTGCTAGATGGCTTCCTCTATACCATGCCGGAACCTGCACCAGCACCACCGTGCCGGAACGAGCTCCTCTCTGCGGCTGCTAACCCCAGCAACACGAACCAGAACGAGCTTCTCCATGCGCCGGCCAGCAACACGGCATGGAACCCAACATATGGCGGCAGCTACGGAGCGGACAGCGTCGACAAGGTCGTGCTCTACGAAGGCGAAGCTACCGTCGACGACTTGCTAGACGACACCACGCTTGACGGAAGCAACGATGGCTTCCTCTATCAAGATCAACAACCTACAGCCCCATCGCCGTGCCGGAACGAGCTCCTGTCCGCGGCTGTGGCCCGCAGCAACTCGACATCACCGCCGAGCCAGAACGAGCTCCTCCATGCCCCCGCCAGCAACACGACTTTGGATCCGACGGATGGCGGTCGCTACGAGTTGTTATCCACCTACGTTCCTCCTCCCTGCCGCGACGAGGAAGATGCTGTTGTCGAGTGGCTGGAGGCCGCCGGCGTCGGCATGTCGGACCCAGCAGTCGATCTGTTCTGGGGTACACCGAATGGTGTCTGCGTGTACTGAGTCTGCTACACGAACATCATAGTACGTATCATGTATTCATGTCCAAACTCGTAGTGAATTAGTATCGGGAAAATGTGTAATTATGTCACGCGTTGGAAGTTTGGAACCAGTGTATCGTTCTTTTTGGATGAACAGAGGGCGATCATATTCATCTTAGCAATCCTCAATTTGGTCTGATTCAACTTGACCGTCAATAACTTGACAGAGTTTTCTTATATTCAACTTGACAGATGAAATCCATATATAGTTTGTTCGATATGCCAAATAACTATCATCTTTCGGTTTCATAATGTAGTGCATGCAAAACTTAAAAAAACATACAAAATTTCTACCAAGTTTATAGGGAGTTTTTTTTCCTATATCTAAAATACCAGACATACACTCGCTCTCTTAAACAAATGCAAGACGTTTTAGGTCTTACAGAGGGAGTACATATACTCCCAAGGTTAGAATTAGGGTTTGCCTGAATGCGCGCACGCAGAGGGAGTACATATATTTTGGGGTTGTTTGGCTGTGCCCCCGGCGCTCCGTTCGTTGTTGTACTTCTGTTATGCCCCTGTGGTAACTTATTTTCGTTTCTTTGGCTGGACCTTCTGTTGGCCGCGACCGTCGGATATTGTTGTGGTGGTTGCTTTATAATCTAAAGCGGGGGGAACCCTATTTCATAAGATTTGGTGTGAGGCGCTTCAGATCAATTTAACGGTTCAATGGCAACTACTGCGGCTCTAGGGTGATGGTCCTTGGAATTTTTGTCAAAAAAGACTGCCTGGGCTTTCGTATTAGGGAAACGGTTGTAGCCGGCGGACCGGCCGAAGCTTTGGCCGGTCACGCGCGGGTCGTTGCGATCGAACCGCCTGTTTAGCCACGTCTTCCACACAGAGGATCAAACGCGTGGCTGTTGGGGCCCGCATACCGCCCGCGACGTTATCCCTTCGCTTCCATATCCACTCGCATCTCCCTCCCCATCCACCCACAGCCGGGGGCGCGGTCGTCGCCATGGCCGCCGGCAACTGGATGCTCCTCATTTTGAATCATGCGTGGATCACCCGCATCGGATGCATCCTTCTCCATGGCCGCCCACAGCCAGGGGCTTGCTCGTCGCCTTGTCTGCGGCAACTAGACGCGCGCCCTTTCCATGGCAACCGCAGCTAGAGCTTCGCTAGTCGCCATGACCACCCTGCAATCAGCCGCGGCGACGAGTAGTTTGTGCTGGAGCCGGGGGTTGCGGGAACCAGGTTATTTTTTGCTGGATCCACCCACTTTTTTTTGCTACAACCCCTTTCTTTTTTGCTACCATTCCCATTCGATTTGATGAACTCTTTTTGTTTTTGCTGGAACCGGTGTCCCGATTTGCTGGAAGCACTTGGTGGACGTGCTGCAAGGTTGACAGCTCGCCGGAGGAAGCTGCATCCAGCTGCGAGGAGGGCTACATCCAACGTCGTTCAAACGCCGGGAATTGCAACCATGTACGCCGGAGCTACAACCGGTGACCGGGGGAGTTGCAGGAGGGAGTGGCCGTTTTTGCTGATGTGTTTTTTTTGGTGAACCAATTTTTTTTTGCTGGAACCGACGAATTTCTTTGCTGGAATAGATATAATATTTTGCTTCATCGGCTGCAGAGCTCTCAAATGTTTCATGTCGTTTTTGCTGGGACCTAAGTTTGGTTTTGCTGGAAGTGTTTTTCGATTTTGCTGGAAGCATTGTTCGTTTTTGCTTCAACCGACCACCGAAATTCTGTAGGTACGATGCATGTCGATGGAGGCCAGCAGAGACGGCGACGCCTGCGGCGAGCTCAACGACGAGGACAAAAGGGGGTGGGGGACCAGAGTTGCAACCGCGGG
>NC_041386.1:554907932-554942220 GCF_002162155.2 Triticum dicoccoides | reverse complement strand
ACAATGATGAAAGGAGGATTGGCTGGGTGGGGGCGTTTTTTCTGGAAGCTTTAACCGAAGGAAGAACGAATCAAGGGTTGAGTTGCCAGATCGGATGGTTCCGGCTCGCTACATCGGGCGGTTGGCGTTCGACCGGCCCAACAGTTGGGCCGATGCGCCGGCGCAGATCACCGCCCTTCATATTAACATCAAGGACCATCTTCAGACAATATTGACAGAAAAGACCATGTGCACCGTGGCGGCAGGTGCGGCAGCCGATACCTGGCACCTACCGCCACGGGTTAAGGCGGCAGTACTAGCCGCCATGGGCAGAGGCAGCAGGTCCAACCCAACAGGTTTTCCCTGCCGCATGGCATATTTGAACGGAACGGTGGGTTTGTGGGCCTCACAGCTAGAAAAAAATTCTATGAGACCCGCTCTTATAGGACAACATGTGAGACCCTGTTAGATGGATGACACGTGGTCTCTCTAATCTCAAAGCGCATAATCTTACTTTCATTAGCTTTGAATCCCAATTAGCTATTCCCCGGTGCAATCCCCACCTTCTTTCGTGGGCTACGTAGCTGTAGGGCTATTTTATCGCACACGTCCATGGCGGCCACGCCCAAGGACTCCGGCGACGGCCGCGCTCCAGGACTCACCAACGAGTACTGGACTACTTGTCCATGGCCGCGCCGACCGCGCCGAAGGGTCTTGTCCCCGCCGTCGAGTCAGAGAAGCTCGTCACCGCCGGTCGCGCCTGTGGCGATTTCTCATCCATGACCGGCCGCCCCACAGGACCTGGACGGACTGCACGTCCATGGTGGCCACATGGCACGTTGCTGGCCTGTCGGGTTCATGCCGGCCACGCACGAAGATGGTCGCCGAACCAACTCTTCGTCGACCGCGGCGCCGAGATGCATCAAAGCTGCTCCATGTCACTCACGCTCTACCTGGACGTCATCAGCATGTTCGTGTCATCCCTGCTGTGCTGTAACTACTGCGGGCTGTTGAGCTTCTTGGCTTGATTGCAGGCATATAGCTTGCACATCCGAAGTTCATGGCGCCCATGATCCCTCTAGGCATGTACAATCATTATAAGTTCATGTAGAATCTGGATGAACATATACTGCTCCGTGCACATTTGTTTGCTCTCCTGTACAACCCCTGAGCAGTGCCAAATGTGTACAATGGTTATAGAAGCATGCATGAGAAGATGCATATAATTTGTGTCGATGGGTTTTGATGGCACGATGGTCCATCTAACATCCACCAAAAGTTTAGTATTTCTGTGTACATGTCTATAAGGACGTGACGCATTCGCTGACACTGGAACCAAGGGCCGGGAGTTCGCCGTCGTGGACAAGTGGGGCCTCACAGAGTAGCTGGATGCATCTTGCCGCATGGATGCCATTGCGCGTCTGCCGGGTTTCTGCACGGCCATAGACAAGAAGCCGTCGTAGCATCGTGGCACATGGGCACCGGCGACGAGACCGTTTAGCGCCGCCATAGAGGCCATGGATAGGGAGTCATGATAGCATGGAGCCACGTGGCCGCCGGTGACAGGGTCGTTCGACGTGGCCCTGGACGACAAGTCTTGGTAGGAAGGTACTGTGCGGCGGCCGCCGCCGAGGTCATTAGGTGCCGCCATGGAAGAGCTCAGCAGGAGAAGAAGCGAACCTTAGCCCCCGATAGTTACGTACGTATCTGATATACGGAACCTTACAATAGGTGAATTGAATCGGGAATAGGAGTTGGGATTGCAAATCGATGGGCAAAATGAGATTAGATGTTTTGAGATTATGAATGCCACATGTCAATCATCGGAATGGGTCTCACATGTTATCCTATAAGACCCGGTTTTATAGGATTTTTTTCCTCACGGGCTACGTGGAGCCTGCCGCTCGCGGCGGCAGCCTGAGTGGCCGGCAATATGTCGATCGTGTTAATACATGCGCTGTTAATCAGACTTTCTAATCACAACATAGTACTCTTAGTCTCAGCCATGCAGATCCTGATTAAAATATTCCGGCTGCTGTGCCGACTTTGTGATGTGTTAGAGCATTTCTAGTCGCGCCTCCAATAACCTCTCAGGTCATTTTTTAGCGCCAGCGTTCAAAAATTGATCCAATCATGTCTCTAGGATCTTGTTTATCGCCGGTCGGGGCCGAAATGAAAGCCGGTGAACCTGAGCCGAACCCAAGCCCACGGGGGTCGCCTGGGGGCGCTGGCCGAAGCAAAAAGGCGCATGAGTCCGCTCTGTCGGCGAGAGAAAGACCTTTTCCCGCCGATCCCCCCGCTCCCCCCTCTGTTTCCCTCCATCTCCCCTTCTCCAGCCTTCTCCCGCCATTCTCCTCCCTCTCCCCTCCATCCGGCCACCATGCCGCCGAAGAAGTACACGGCCCCTCGCGCCGCTACCGATGCCAACGCCACCCAACCGAAGGAGAGGAAGCAGAGGGCGCCGCCGTCCGAACTCCCGGGCATGTCAAACGCCGACTGGAAGATGGAGGTTCAGCGGCGGGAGGCTGTCATCACCGACCGACGGAACAGGATCAACACCAAGAAGGCCCGGGACAGGGCGGCGGCGGTGGCTGCCGTGGCGAAGCAGGCGGATTGCGCGGCGGAACATGCAGAGGTGTCTCGCGAGGGGATGATGAATCCGCCCGGCGGCCACGGCCCGCACGCTCCCTGGAGCCAGCAGAAGGTCGAGTCGCCGGCTGGCTTTTTGGCGTCTCCACACCCGCGCCACCCAGAGGGAAGAGAAAACCGAGGCGCGATGGTCGGCGTTGATGACGAACAGCGTCGTCAAGCTCGACCTGCTCCGGACCAACGTCGCTGCGAAAAAGAGGAACACTGACCTGGCTTTCCTGGTGGGGGAGGGGGCCGGACATGGCGACGATGAACGGGCAGGTCAAGGCGTGGTACCTGACGGAGCATGGCCTCATCCTGAACAGATGAAGTCGATAGCGGCGCCAACTCCCACTCCGACCCCAACGCCGCCGCCAAGCCCGAGCGACGCCTCCGCGATGCCAAGTACGGAAGCCTCGCAGACGCCGACCAGCCCGCGCACGCCGATTCCCAACAGCAACGCTGGTGGATGATAACCCACAAGTATAGGGTATCGCAACAGTTTTCGAGGGTAGAGTATTCAACCCAAATTTATTAATTCGACACAAGGGGAGCCAAAGAATATTCTCAAGTATTAGCAGCTGAGTTGTCAATTCAACCACACCTGGAAACTTAGTATCTGTAGCAAAGTAATATGATAGTAGTGGTAATGATAGCAAAAGATAATGATAGCAAAAGGTAATGATAGCAAAAGTAATATTTTTGGTGTTTTATAGTGATGATAACAATAGCAACGGAAAAGTAAATAAGCGAAGAACAATATATGGAAAGCTCGTAGGCAATGGGTCGGTGATAGGGAATTATTCCGGATGTGGTTCATCATGAAACAGTCATAACCTAGGGCGACACAGAACTAGCTCCAATTCATCAATGTAATTGTAGGCATGTATTTTGAATATAGTCATACGTGCTTATGGAAAAGAACTTGCATGACATCTTTTGTCCTACCCTCCCGTGGCAGCGGGGTCCTAGTGGAAACTAAGGGATATTAAGGCCTCCTTTTAATAGAGTACCGAACCAAAGCATTAACACATGGTGAATACATGAACTCCTCAAACTACGGTCATCACTAGGAGTTGTCCCGATTATTGTCACTTCGGGATTGCCGGATCATAACAATTATTAGGTGACTATAGACTTGCAAGATAGGATCAAGAACTCACATATATTCATGAAAACATAATAGGTTCAGATCTGAAATCATGGCACTCGGGCCCTAGTGACAAGCATTAAGCATAGCAAAGTCATAGCAACATCAACCTCAGAATATAGTGGATACTAGGGATCAAACCCTAACAAAACTAACTCGATTACATGATAAATCTCATCCAACCCATCACCGTCCAGCAAGTCTACGATGGAATTACTCACGCACGGTGGTGAGCATCATGAAATTGTTGATGGAGGATGGTTGATGATGACGACGGCGACGGATTCCCCTCTCCGAAGCCCCGAACGGACTCCAGATCAGCCCCCCGAGAGAGTTTAGGGCTTCGCGGCGGCTCCGTATCGTAAAATGTGATGAATCCTTCTCCTTTATTTTTTCTCCCCGAACACGAATATATAGAGTTGGAGTTGAGGTCGGAGGAGCTCCAGGGGGGCCACAAGGCAGGGGGGCGCCCCCACCCTCGTGGCTAGGGTGTGGGCCCCTTGGCCTTGATTCTTTGCTAGTATTTTCCAAAAATAATCTCCGTGGAGTTTCAGGTCATTCCGAGAACTTTTGTTTCTGCACATAAATAACACCATGGCAATTCTGCTGAAAACAACGTCAGTCCGGGTTAGTTCCATTCAAATCATGCAAGTTAGAGTCCAAAATAAGGGCAAAAGTGTTTGGAAAAGTAGATACGACAGAGACGTATCAACTCCCCAAGCTTAACCCTTTGCTTGTCCTCAAGCAATTCAGTTGATAAACTGAAAGTGATAAAGAAAAACTTTTACAACTCTATTTGCTCTTGTTGTTGTAAATATGTAAAGCCATCATTCAAGTTTTCAGCAAAGATTATGAAGTAACCATATTCACAATAACTCTTAGGTCTCATGTTTACTCATATCAATGGCATAATCAACTAGCGAGCAATAATAATAAATCTCAGATGACAACACTTTCTCAAAACAATCATAATATGATATAACAAGATGGTATCTCGCTAGCCCTTTCTGAGACCGCAAAACATAAATGCAGAGCACCTTTAAAGATCAAGGACTGACTAGACATTGTAATTCATGGTAAAAGAGATCCAGTCAAGTCATACTCAATGTAAACTAACAATAATGAATGCCTGGTGCTCTCCAACTGTTGCCTTTTAATAAGAGGATGATGACTCAACATAGAAGTAAATAGATAGGCCCTTCACAGAGGGAAGCGGGGATTTGTAGAGGTGCCAGAGCTCGGTTTTGAAATAGAGGTGAATAATATTTTGAGCGGTATACTTTCATTGTCAACATAACAACCGAGAGATGGTGATATCTTCCATGCTACACACATATAGGCGGTTCCCAAATAGAATGGTAAAGTTTATACTCCCCCTCCACCAACAGGCATCATTAAAGTTTATACTCCCCCTCCACCAACAGGCATCAATCCATGGCTTGCTCGAAACAACGAGTGCCTCCAACTAACAACAGTCCCAGGGGGAGTTTCGTTTACAGTTATTTTGATTTGATTTGCATAAAGCATGGGACTGGGCATCCCGGTGACCAGCCATTTTCTCATGAATGAGGAGCGGAGTCCACTCCTCTTGAGAATAACTCGCCTAACATGGAAGATACAGACAACCCTAGTTGATACATGAGCTATTCGAGCATACAAAACAGAATGTTTATTTGAAGGTTTAGAGTTTGGCACATACAAATTTACTTGAACGGCAGGTAGATACCGTATACAGGTAGGTATGGTGGACTCATATGGAATAACTTTGGGGTTTATGGGATTGGATGCACAAGCAGTATTCCCGCTTAGTGCAGGTGAAGGCTAAAAAAGACTGGGAAGCGACCAGCTAGAGAGCGACAACAGTCATGAACATGCATTAAAATTAATCAACACCGAATGCAAGCATGAGTAGGATATAATGCACCATGAACATAAATATCATAGAGGCTATGTTGATTTTGTTTCAACTACATGCGTGAACATGTGCCAAGTCAAGCCACTCGAATCGTTCAAAAGAGGATACCACCCTATCATACCACATCACAACCATTTTAATAGCATGTTGGCTGATACGCCTCCAACGTATCTATAATTTTTGATTGCTCCATGCTATATTATCTACTATTTTGGACATTATTGGGCTTTATTATCCACTTTTATATTATTTTTGGGACTAACCTATTAACTGGAGGCCCAGCCCAGAATTGTTGTTTTTTGCCTTTTTAGGGTTTCGAAGAAAAGGAATATCAAACGGAGTCCAAAGGGAATGAAACCTTCGTGGGCCCCTTGTGGTAGGGGGGCACGCCCACCCCCACCAAGCGCGACCTCCACCCTCGTGGGCCCCTTGTTGCTCCACCGACGTCCTCCTTCCTCCTATATATAT
This sequence comes from Triticum dicoccoides, assembly GCF_002162155.2. Classification (NCBI taxonomy): domain Eukaryota; kingdom Viridiplantae; phylum Streptophyta; class Magnoliopsida; order Poales; family Poaceae; genus Triticum; species Triticum dicoccoides. The sequence continues at coordinate 554,936,080 of NC_041386.1, read as the reverse complement.
CCACGTACCCCCAAACGATCAGATACGGAGCCAAAACCCTAATTCCACCGCCGCAACTTTCTGTATCCATGAGATCCCATCTTGGGGCCTGTTCCGGAGCTCCGTCGGAGGGGGCATCGATCACGGAGGGCTTCTACATCAACACCATAGCCCCTCTGATGAAGTGTGAGTAGTTTACCTCAGACCTACGGGTCCATAGTTAGTAGCTAGATGGCTTCTTCTCTCTTTTTGGATCTCAATACAATGTTCTCCCCCTCTCTTGTGGAGAACTATTCGATGTAATCTTCTTTTTGCGGTGTGTTTGTTGAGACCGATGAATTGTGGATTTATGATCAAGTCTATCTATGAACAATATTTGAATCTTCTCTTAATTCTTTTATGTATGATTGGTTATCTTTGCAAGTCTTTTCGAATTATCAGTTTGGTTTGGCCTACTAGATTGATCTTTCTTGCAATGGGAGAAGTGCTTAGCTTTGGGTTCAATCTTGCGGTGTGCTTTCCCAGTGATAGTAAGGGCAGCAAGGCACGTATTTTATTGTTGCCATCGAGGATAACAAGATGGGGTTTTCTTCATATTGCATGAGTCTATCCCTCTACATCATGTCATCTTGCTTAAGGCGTTACTCTGTTTTTAACTTAATACTCTAGATGCATGCTGGATAGCGGTCGATGAGTGGAGTAATAGTAGTAGATGCAGGCAGGAGTCGGTCTACTTGTCTCGGACGTGATGCCTATATACATGATCATACCTAGATATTCTCATGACTATGCTCAATTCTGTGAATTGCTTAACAGTAATTTGTTCACCCACCGTAGAATACTTATGCTCTCGAGAGAAGCCACTAGTGAAACCTATGGCCCCTGGGTCTATCTTTATCATATTGATCTCCTACTACTTAGTTATTCCCTTTGCTATTTACTTTGCCTTTATTTTACTTTGCATCTTTATCATAAAAATAGCAAAAATATTATCTTATCATATCTATCAGATCTCACTCTTGTAAGTGGCCTTATAGGGATTGACAACCCCTATTTGCGTTGGTTGCGAGGATTTATTTGTTTTGTGCAGGTACGAGGGACTCGCGCATAGCCTCCTACTAGATTGATACCTTGGTTCTCAAAAACTGAGGGAAATACTTACGCTACTTTGCTGCAACATCCCTTCCTCTTTGGGGAAAACCAACGCAGTGCTCAAGAGGTAGCAAGAAGGATTTCTGGCGCCGTTGCCGGGGAGGTCTACGCAAAAGTCAACATACCAAGTACCCATAACATACCCTTATCTCCCGCATTACATTATTTGCCATTTTCCTCGTGTTTTCCTCTCCCCCCACTTTACCCTTGCCGTTATATTCGCCCTCTCTCTCTCTCTATCCTCCCTCTCTGTCTCTATTTGCCTCTTTTTGCCCGCTTGCTTTTTGTTTGCTTGTGTGTTAGTTTGCTTGCTTGTCACGATGGCTCAAGATAATACTAAATTGTGTGACTACACCAATACCAACAATAATGATTTTATTAGCACTCCAATTGCTCCTCTTACCGATGTTGAATCTTGTGAAATTAATACTGCTTTGCTGAATCTTGTCATGAAAGATCCGTTTTCCGGCCTTCTTAGTGAAGATGCCGCTACCCATCTAAATAGCTTCGTTGATTTGTGTGACATGCAAAATAAGAAAGATGTGGATAATGATATTGTTAAATTGAAGCTATTTCCTTTTTCGCTTAGAGATCGTGCTAAAGCTCGGTTTTTGTCTTTGCCTAAAAATAGTATTGATTCATAGAGCAAGTGCAAAGATGCTTTTATCTCTAAGTATTTTCCTCCCGCTAAGATCATCTCTCTTAGAAACGATATTATGAATTTTAAGCAACTTGATCATGAACATGTTGCACAAGCTTGGGAGAGAATGAAATTAATGATACGTAATTGCCCTACTCATGGTTTAAATTTGTGGATGATTATACAAAATTTTATGCCGGATTGAATTATGCTTCTAGAAATCTTCTAGATTCGGCCGCAGGAGGCACTTTTATGGAAATCACTTTAGGAGAAGCTACTAAACTCCTAGATAATATTATGGTTAATTATTCTCAATGGCATACTGAAAGATCCACTAATAAAAAGGTGCATGCGATAGAAGAAATTAATGTTTTGAGTTGAAAGATGGATGAACTTATGAAATTATTTGCTAATAAGAGTGCTTCTTCTGATCCTAATGATATGACCTTGTCTACTTTGATTGAGAATAATAATGAATCTATGGATGTGAATTTTGTCGGTAGGAACAATTTTGGTAACAACGCGTATAGAGGAAATTTTAATCCTAGGCCTTATCCTAGTAATCCCTCTAATAATTATGGTAATTCCTACAACAATTCTTATGAAAATTATAATAAGATGCCCTCTGATTTTGAATCTAATATTAAAGAATTTATTACTTTGCAAAAGAATTTTAATGCTATGAGTGAAGAAAAATTGCTTAAGATTGATGATTTGGCTAGGAACGTTGATAGAATTTCTCTTGATGTTGATTCTTCGAAACGTAGATCTATTCCACCTAAGCATGATATCAATGAGTCTCTCAAAGCCATGAGAATTTCCATTGATGAGTGCAAAGAAAGAACCGCTAGGATGCTGAAAGAACATGCGGTGCCCCCATGTTTGGTTTTGGTATTTGATGACAATCTCTATGGACTAATGCTTGCCTTGAGTTATACTTGAAGGTTTTGTCCATAGGCTTTTCTTGGAGTACATGTGTTGGTTTCAAGGAGAGTTTGTGTCGACCAAGGTGCTATTCAAGGAATTATCCAAAGATTGGTCATGTGAGTGTTGAGCTTATTGCAAGCATGTCTTGAAGAAGAAGATTGTGTGATCATTCACGTCTACCTTCAAGACATCATCCAAATGAAGAGAATTGGAAAGATTAAAGGTTGATCAAGATTAAGTAAAGAATGAATCAAGTTGATCAACACACAAAGCATACCAGATGTACTGAGGGATCAAGTGATCCCATGGTATGGTAAGCATTGTCCATTACGCTTTGCTTGCTAACCAATGGTTTTCGTGAGAGTTCTTTGTGGGGTTAGGTGGTGATGTGCAAGTTCAAGTGGAGCATCATGAAGAGATCAAATGCTTGAAGCTTGCCGTCCATTATGGTAACAATGGATTTATGAAGATGTGCCGAAGAGTGGTTCACCCATAGTGGAGTATGGGGGAGCAATCAACTAGTCTTCATCGAGCCAACACAATCAAGAAAGGTGGTCCAACTTGAGGAAGTCAAGATCGTCGTCATCTAGCTCAAGTGGACTATGTGCAAGACAAAGGTTTGCCCTTGATAGGTTTACTATTTTACCGGTCTCATAGTGGTAGTTGCGAGACTGGGTTATAGGATCGATTGCCGTACTATCAAGGGGGGCTCTTGATGAGTAGCTTGATCGTATCGTTCGTAGAGAGCTCAAACCATTGCATCCTTGCATCATTTTTCTTGGTTCTTGTTTGGCTTTTCTCTTTGTGAGTTTTGGAGCTTTTGGTCATCTTGGTGACAAGCTCGAGTTCATCGAAAACGGAGTTCACTCGCATCTTCTATGATGTTTTGATGCTACTCGTCGTCTTGTATACAACAAGCTTGAGTTTGCTCAATTCGGAGCTCGTATGAAGAATTTATGGCAGTTCTGGTTTTCTCCCCGCGGTAGTACCGCGGTCGGCAGCGGTAGTACCGCTTATAGCGTTAAGCGGTAGTACCGCTCCAGTACCGCTCTACTACCGCCTTGATTTTGGGTCCTGCTCTTTTCGTGTCGGGTTTAGCAGTAGTTGCACGGCAGCAAGGCACGGTAGTACCGCCTAAGTGGTAGTACCGCTCCGGTCGGGCGGTAGTATCGCTACTGCATTACTGCCGTCGTACTCTGCTCTGCCCTGCCCCTTTTGGTCCTGTGTTCTACTCCTCCAGCGGTAGTACCGCCGGGGTGAGCGGTAGTACCGCTCTTATGCGGTACTACCGCCCCAAGGTTCATGTTGTGTTGCTCCTTTTTCCTGCTTCTTTCGCCCGAGCGGTAGTACCACTCGTGTGCGGGCTGAGCACATAACGGTTGGATTCCCCCCCTCCTATAATAGGGGGTCTTCTTCCCCAATGAACCTTATCCTTTGAGCTCGTATTCTTCCCCCATTGTTGACCTTCTTCGAGCTTGCTAACTCTCAATCCCTCCAATGATTCTTGCTAGTTCTTGAGGGAAAAGAGAGAGGAGATCTAGATCCGCGTTTCCACCAATCACTTTCTCCTCTAAGTGAGGGGAACCCCTTGGATCTAGATCTTGGAGTTCTTTGTGTTCTTCTTTCGTTCTTCCTCTCATTTTCCTCCCTAGCATTAGTTGCTTCGGTGGGATTTGAGAGAGAAGGACTTGGGCACTCCGTGTGCCCTTGCCATTGCATTTGGTGCATCGGTTTGAGTTCTCCACGGTGATATGTTGAAGTGAAGTTTGAGAAGCTTATTACTCTTGGGTGTTTGGGCACCCTAGAGCTTGTTCCTCTTGGGTGCCTTGCACCGTAGACGGTTGGTGTTGTTCGGAGCTCAATCATTGTGGTGTAAAGCTCCGGGCAAGCGTTGGGGTCTCCAATTAGGTTGTGGAGATCGCCCCGAGCAATTTGACGGGTACCGGTGACCGCCCCCAAGGGTTGCCAAAGTGTACGGGTTCGGTGACCGCCCCCAAGGGTTGCCATTTGTACGGGTTCGGTGACCGCCCTCAAGGGTCCCTTAGTGGAATCACGGCATCTTGCATTGTGCGAGGGCGTGAGGAGATTATAGTGGCCCTAGTGGCTTCTTGGGGAGCATTGTGCCTCCACACCGCTCCAAATGGAGATTAGCATCCGCAAGGGTGTGAACTTCGGGATACATCGTCGTCTCCACGTGCCTCGGTTATCTCTTACCCGAGCCCTTTACTTATGCACTTTACTTTGTGATAGCCATATTGTTTCTTGTCATATATCTTGCTATCACTTAGTTGTTTATCTTGCTTAGCATAAGTTGTTGGTGCACATAGGTGAGCCTAGTTGTTGTAGGTTTTGTGCTTGTCAAATTAACCGCTAGGTTTATTCCGCATTTGTTCAAGCCTAAACCATAATTATTTTAAAGCGCCTATTCACCCCCCTCTAGGCGACATCCACGATCTTTCAGATGCGTGCTAAGAAAGATGCCTTTATAAGAGCGTGTTCTTCTAGTTCCTATGAAAATAAAGATGAAGATCTAAAAGTTATTGATGTGTCCCCTATTAAATCTTTGTTTTGCAATATGAATCTTGATAATGATAGGACTGAATATGATCCACCTTTACCTAGAGGCATTCCAAGAATTCGGAATTTGTTGATCTTGATGCTAAAATTGATAAAAGTGGGATTGAAGAAATTAAAACCCTAGATGTTTCTAAACCCACTATTATGGATTTCAAGGAACTTAACTATGAAAATTGCTCTTTGATTGATTGTATTTCCTTGTTGCAATCCGTGCTAAATTCTCCTCATGCTTATAGTCAAAATAAAGCGTTTACTAAACATATCGTTGATGCCTTGATGCAATCTTATGAAGAAAAACTTGAATTGGAAGTTTCTATCCCTAGATAACTTTATGACAAGTGGGAACCAACTATTAAAAATAAAATTAAAGATCATGAATGCTATGCTTTATGTGATTTGGGTGCTAGTGTTTCCACGATTCCAAAGACTTTGTGTGATTTGTTAGGTTTTCGTGATTTTGATGATTGCTCTCTAAACTTGCACCTTGCGGATTCCACTATTAAGAAACCTATGGGAAGAATTAATGATGTTCTTATTGTTGCAAATAGGAATTATGTGCCCGTAGATTTTATTGTTCTTGACATAGATTGCAATCCTTCATGTCCTATTATTCTTGGTAGACCTTTCCTTAGAACGATTGGTGCAATTATTGATATGAAGGAAGGAAATATTAGATTCCAATTTCCATTAAGGAAAGGCATGGAACACTTTCCTAGAAAGAAAATTAAATTACCTTATGAATCTATTATGAGAGCCACTTATGGATTGCCTACCAAAGATGGCAATACCTAGATCTATTCTTGCTTGTTATGCCTAGCTAGGGGCTTTAAATGATAGCGCTTGTTGGGAGGCAACCCAATTTTATTTTTATTCCTTGATTTTTGCTCCTGTTTAGTAATAAATAATTTATCTAGCCTCTGTTTTGGTTGTGTTTTTTGTGTCTAATTAGTGTTTGTGCCAAGTAGAACCGTTGGGAAGACTTGGGGAAAGTCTTGTTGAACTTGCTGTAAAAAACAGAAACTTTAGCGCTCACAAGAACTACTGCCATTTTTATTTGGAAAGTGATATTTAGTTAATTCTTTTTGAATATGATTAAAAGATAAATTACTCACGTCCAGAAATTTAGTTTAGAATTTTTGGGGTTCCAGATCTTGCGCTAGATACAGATTACTACAGACTGTTCTGTTTTTGACAGATTCTGTTTTTCGTGTGTTGTTTGCTTATTTTGATGAATCTATGGCTAGTAAAATAGTTTATAAACCATAGATAAGTTGGAATACAGTAGGTACAACACCAATATAAATAAAGAATGAGTTCATTACAGTACCTTGAAGTGGTCTTTTTTTCCGCTAACGGAGCTCACGAGATTTTCTACTTTAAGTTTTGTGTTGTGAAGTTTTCAAGTTTTGGGTAAAGATTTGATGGATTATGGAACAAGGAGTGGCAAGAGCATAAGCTTGGGGATGCCCATGGCACCCCCAAGATAATCTAAGGACACTTAAAAGCCAAAGCTTCGGGATGCCCCGGAAGGCATCACCTCTTTCGTCTACTTCTATCGGTAACTTTACTTGGAGCTATATTTTTATTCGCCACATGATATATGTTTTGCTTGGAGCGTCTTGTATGATTTGAGTCTTTACTTGTTAGTTTACCACAATCATCCTTGCTGTACACACGTTTTGAGAGAGCCATACATGATTTAGAATTTTTTAGAATACTCTATGTGCTTCGCTTATATCTTTTGAGTTATATAATTTTGCTCTAGTACTTCACTTATATCTTTTAGAGCACGGTGGTGGATTTGTTTTATAGAAACTATTGATCTCTCATGCTTCACTTAGATTATTTTGAGAGTCTTAAATAGCATGGTAATTTGCTTAAAATCCTAATATGCTTGGTATACAAGATTAATAATAAAACTTTCTTATGAGTGTGTTGAATATTATGATAAGTTTGATACTTGATAATTGTTTTGAGATATAAAGATGGTGACATTAAAGTTGTGGTAGTTGAGTAGTTGTGAATTTGAGAAATACTTGTGTTGAAGTTTGTGATTCCCGTAGCATGCACGTATGGTGAACCGTTATGTGCTGAAGTCGGAGCATTATTTATTTTTTGATTGCCTTCCTTATGAGTGGCGGTCGGGGACGAGCGATGGTCTTTTCCTACCAACCTATCCCCCTAGGAGCATGCACATAATACTTTGCTTTGATAACTTGTAGATTTTTGCAATAAGTATATGAGTTCTTTATGACTAATGTTGAGTCCATGGATTATATGCACTCTCACCCTTCCACCTTGCTAGCCTCTCTAATACAGCGCACCTTTCGCCGGTATCATATACCCACCATATACCTTCCTCAAAACAGCCACCATACCTACCTATTATGGCATTTCCATAGCCATTCCGAGATATATTGCCATGCAACTTTCCACCATTCCATTTATCATGACACACTCCATCATTGTCATATTGCTTAGCATGATCATATAGTTGACATCGTATTTGTGGCAAAGCCACCATTCACAATTCTTTCATACATGTCACACATGCATCATTGCATATCCTGGTACACCGCCGAAGGCATTCATATAGAGTCATATTTTGTTCTAAGTATCGAGTTGTAATTGTTGAGTTGTAACAAAAATAGAAGTGTGATGATCATCATTATTAGAGCATTGTCCGAGTGAGGAAAGGATGATGGAGACTATGATTCCCCCACAAGTCGGGATGAGACTCCGGACGAAAAAAAAGGAAGAAAAGAGGCCATATATAAAAAAGAGAAAAGGCCCAAATAAAAAAAAGGAAAGAAAAAAATGAGAGAAAAAGAGAGAAGGGACAATGTTACTATCCTTTTACCACACTTGTGCTTCAAAGTAGCACCATGATCTTCATAGTAGAGAGTCTCTCATGTTATCATTTTCATATACTAGTGGGAATCTTTCATTATAGAACTTGGCTTGTATATTCCAATGATGGGCTTTCTCAAAATGCCCTAGGTCTTCATGAGCAAGCAAGTTGGATGCACACCCACTTAGTTTCCTTTTTGAGCTTTCATATACTTATAGCTCTAGTGCATCCGTTGCATGGCAATCCCTACTCACTCACATTGATATCTATTGATGGGCATCTCCCTAGCCCGTTGATACGCCTAGTTGATGTGAGACTATCTTCTCCCTTTTTGTCTTCTCCACAACCACCACTCTATTCCACCTATAGTGCTATATCCATGGCTCACACTCATGTATTGTGTGAAGATTGAAAAAGTTTTGAGAATGTCAAAAGTATGAAACAATTGCTTGGCTTGTCATTAGGGTTGTGCATGATTTAAATATTTTGTGCGGTGAAGATAGAGAATAGCCAGACTATATGATTTTGTAGGGATAACTTTCTTTAGCCATGTTATTTTGATAAGACATAATTGCTTTGTTAGTATGCTTGAAGTATTATTATTTTTATGTCAATATGAACTTTTGTCTTGAATCTTTCGAATCTGAATATTCATACCACAATTAAGAAGAATTACATTAAAATTATGCCAAGTAGCACTCCGCATCAAAAATTCTGTTTTTATCATTTACCTACTCGAGGACGAGCAGGAATTAAGCTTGGGGATGCTTGATATGTCTCCAACGTATCTATAATTTTTGATTGCTCCATGCTATATTATCTACTGTTTTGGACATTATTGGGCTTTATTATCCACTTTTATATTATTTTTGGGACTAACCTATTAACCGCAGGCCCAGCCCAGAATTGATGTTTTTGCCTGTTTTAGGGTTTCGAAGAAAAGGAATATCAAACGGAGTCCAAACGGAATGAAACCTTCGGGAACATGATTTTCTCAACGAACAAGACCCGAGAGACTTGGACCCTACGTCAAGAAAGGAAACAGGAGGCCACGAGGTAGGGGGCGCGCCCACCCCCACCAAGCGCGCCCTCCACCCTCATGGGCCCCCTGTTGCTCCACCGACGTAATCCTTCCTCCTATATATATCCACGTACCCCAAACGATCAGATATGGAGCCAAAACCCTAATTCCGCCGCCGCAACTTTCTGTATCCACGAGATCCCATCTTGGGGCCTGTTCCGGAGCTCCATCGGAGGGGGCATCGATCACGGAGGGCTTCTACATCAACACCATAGCCCCTCCGATGAAGTGTGAGTAGTTTACCTCAGACCTACGGGTCCATAGTTAGTAGCTAGAGGGCTTCTTCTCTCTTTTTGGATCTCAATACAATGTTCTCCCCCTCTCTTGTGGAGGACTATTCTATGTAATCTTGTTTTTGCGGTGTGTTTGTTGAGACCGATGAATTGTGGGTTTATGATCAAGTCTATCTATGAACAATATTTGAATCTTCTCTGAATTCTTTTATGTATGATTGGTTATCTTTGCAAGTCTCTTTGAATTATTAGTTTGGTTTGGCCTACTAGATTGATCTTTCTCACAATGGGAGAAGTGCTTAGCTTTGGCTTCAATCTTGCGGTGTCCTTTCCCAGTGACAGTAAGGGCAGCAAGGCACATATTGTATTGTTGCCATTGAGGATAACAAGATGGGGTTTTCTTCATATTGCATGAGTCTATCCCTCTACATCATGTCATCTTGCTTAAGGCGTTACTCTATTTTTAACTTAATACTCTAGATGCATGCTTGATAGCGGTCGATGAGTGGAGTAATAGTAGTAGATGCAGGCAGGAGTCGGTCTACTTGTCTCGGACGTGATGCCTATATACATGATCATACCTAGATATTCTCATAATTACGCCCAATTCTGTCAATTGCTCAACAGTAATTTGTTCACCCATCGTAGAATACTTATGCTCTCGAGATAAGCCACTAGTGAAACCTATGGCCCCCGGGTCTATCTTTATCATATTGATCTCCTACTACTTAGTTATTTCCTTTGCCTTTATTTTACTTTGCATCGTTTATCATAAAAATACCAAAAATCTTATCTTACCATATCTATCAGATCTCACTCTTGTAAGTGGCCCTATAGGGATTGACAACCCCTATTTGCGTTGGTTGTGAGGATTTATTTGTTTTGTGCAGGTGCGAGGGACTCGCATGTAGCCTCCTACTAGATTGATACCTTGGTTCTCAAAAACTGAGGGAAATACTTACGCTACTTTGCTGCATCATCCCTTCCTCTTCGGGGAAAACCAATGCAGTGCTCAAGAGGTAGCATTGGCACGCAAGGTAAACCATTATAAGCTCCTAGCTAATTAAACATGTCATAAGCAACTATAATCTCTAATTGTCATTGCAAACACGTTTATTCATAATAGGCTGAATTAGGAATGAAGAACTAATCATATTTACAAAAACAAGTGAGGTCGAGTTCATACCAGCTTCTCCTATCTCAATCAGTCCATCATATATCATCATAATTGTCTTTCACTTGCACGACCGAATGATGTGAATAATAATAACAGTGCATGTGCATTGGACTAAGCTGGAATCTGCAAGCATTCAATAAACAGGAGAATACAAGGCAATATGGACTCTTGGTTAAATCAACAATAATGCATATAGGAGTCACTTCAACAATTTAATTATGTTCTTCTCCTATCGACCCCCAAAGAAAAGAAAATAAATAAAACTATCTACACGGGAAAGCTCCCAACAAGCAAAAGAAGAACAGGAAATCCTTTTGGGTTTTCTTTTTAATTACTACTACTACAGCATAAAAAGTAAACTAGCTAAAAAGCTACAACTAGTTTTTTTGTTTTTATTAAGGTTTATCAAACACACAAGAAGAAAGCATAAAAAGGAAAATAAACTAGCATATATATTACAATGAAAAAGTATGAGCACCGACATCTAGCAATGAGTGTGTGTGAACATGAATGTAACGTCGGTGAGAAATACGTACTCCCCCAAGCTTAGGCTTTTGGCCTAAGTTGGTCTATGGCCACGGCTGGTGTGTGTGTCAAAACCGGCGGATCTCGGGTAGGGGGTCCCGAACTGTGTGTCTAGGCGGATGGTAACAGGAGGCAGGGGACACGACATTTTACCCAGGTTCGGGCCCTCTTGATGGAGGTAAAACCCCGTCCTGCTTGATTAATATTGATGATATGGGTAGTACAAGAGTAGATCTACCATGAGATCAGAGAGGCTAAACCCTAGAAGCTAGCCTATGGTATGATTGTTGTTCGTCCTACGGACTAAAACCCTCCGGTTTATATAGACATCGGAGAGGGCTAGGGTTACACAGAGTCGGTTAGAATGATAGGAGATCTACATATCCGTATTGCCAAGCTTGCCTTCCATGCCAAGGAAAGTCCCTTCCGGACACGGGACGAAGTCTTCAATCTTGTATCTGCAAGTCCAGGAGTCCGGCCGAAGGTATAGTCCGGCTATCCGGTCACCCCCTAATCCAGGACTCCCTCAGCTGGCCTGACGGATATCCAAAGTTGTAGTTGGGGTCGTACTGAGATGCGACAGTCATTGCATCGTGGGCTGCAGCTTGGAGGCGAGCTATCTCAGCCCACCTCTTATACTCTTCCGCCTCCTCTCTGGTTATAAAATGTCTCCCTTTTGCCTGAAAGTCAAAGAAAGTAGAAGCAGGGAGAGCGACGTGATAGATGCGTCGTCTGTCGAAGATTAGTCGGTACTGGAGGAACTGATCGTTCCTCTCAACAAAATGATGACGAACCATAGCCTTATAATCCAAATAAGCAGGGGGCAACTCAATATCATCCTCACGTATGGTTATACCAAGAAAATTAGCTATACGGGTTGCATAAATTTCACCGAAGAAATCTTCATTAAATCTATTATGATGCAACCTACGTGCAACAATGGCTCCCAAATTATAAGACTTATCTCCTAACACAGCACTCCTAAGAATACTGACGTCAGGGACACACATATGATATGCTTCATCTTTACCATTTATGCACCTACCTATGAAGAGAGCAAAATAATGTATAGCAGGAAAATGAATGCTCCCTATGGTAGCTTGTGCTATATCTCTAGATTCCCCCACAGTTATACTAGCAAGAAAATCTATAAATACAGATTTGCGAGGTTCACTAGCACTACCCCATTGTGGAAGTTTGCAAGCAGTGGTAAAGTCCTCTAAGTCCATAGTATAAGAATTTTCATAAAGATCAAATAGGACAGTTTGAGAATTGCGTGAAGATGAAAATTCAAACCTCCTCACAAAAGGATCTAGTGAGATAGTGGTACTGGCGGCGCTTTTCTACCTCGAAGCTCACAAGATCAGCGTTACGCAAATATGCGTTAAATTCTTCCTTAATTCCTGCTCGATCCATGAAGTCCTCTGAAGGCCATTCACAAGGCCGCACTGGAGCGTCCCTTGGTGGCTCATCATCAGCATCACGCATTGCAAGCCTGGGTCCTTGCTTCCTTGAAGAACCACCTTGGTACATTTTCCTAAACATATTTCTTCTTCTGAAAAATTTCTAAAATTTTTAGTAACTTCAAATAAAAGTGAACCAAGCTCGACAATATTGATAGCAACTACTCCTACAAGTGCCTAGAGCCTATATCATGCATTAGAACTACTTGGAACCATATAAATTTGACATGCAAGCTCAAGAACATGGTCACCTAGGCAGCACAAATTTGCAATGAATAAAGCACTAGAACAAAAACTAATTAGACCAATGGAGGAGTCACATACCAAGGAACAATCTCCCAAAGCAGTTTTGTGAGAGGTGCTTTGAGCAAGGAGATCGAAAATCGCAGCAAAATGAGCTAGAACTCGTGCTTGAGCTGGATAGCGATTTTTTTGGGAGGAAGAAAAAGTGTGTGGGTGCAGGAATAAGTGGAGGGGAGCCACCATGGGCCCACGAGGCAGGAGGCGCGCCTAGGGGGTGGGCGCGCCGTGAACCCTCGTGGCCAGGTGCTTGCTCCCCCTGCTGTGTTCTCAGTGCCAGATATTCTCAAATATTTCAGAAAAAATCATATTTAAATTTCAGGGCATTTGGAGAACTTTTATTTTCGGGGTATTTTTATATTGCATGGATAATTAGAAAACAGAAATAAATTACTTTTTTTGCTTCATTTAAACTAAATAACAGAAAGTAAAAAGATGGTATAGAGAGTTGTGTTTTCTAACTTCATCCATCTCATGCTCATCAAAAGGAATCCACTAACAAGGTTGATCAAGTCTTGTTAACAAACTCATTCCGAATAACATGGAACCGGAGAATTTTCGAATAACACTAGGTTACCTCAACGGGGATATGCACATCCCCAACAATAAGAATATCATATTTCTTCTTGACAGTAGGAAGAGGAAATTCAAAACCTCCAAAAATAATCAATGGAATTTTTCCAATAGAATAGATACTATGAACTTGAGGTTGTTTCCTCAGAAAGTGTACTGTATGCTCGTTACCATTAACATGAAAAGTGACATTGCCTTTGGTGCAATCAATAACAGCCCCTGCAGTATTCAAAAAAGGTCTTCCAAGAATAATATACATACTATCGTCCTCGGGAATATCAAGAATAACAAAGTCCGTTAAAATAGTAACGTTTGCAACCACAACATGCACATCCTCACAAATACCGACAGGTATAGCAGTTGATTTATCAGCCATTTGCAAAGATATTTCGGTAGGTGTCAACTTATTCAAATCAAGTCTACGATATAAAGAGAGAGGCATAACACTAACACCGGCTCCAAGATCACATAAAGCAGTTTTAACATAGTTTCTTTTAATGGAGCATGGTATAGTTGGTACTCCGGGATCTCCTTGTTTCTTTGGTATCCCACCCTTAAAAGTATAATTAGCAAGCATGGTGGAAATTTCAACTTTCGGTATCTTTCTTTTGTTAGTGACAATATATTTCATGTACTTAGCATAAGGATTCAGTTTAAGCATATAAGTTATTCACATACGCAAAAAGATAGGTCTAATCATTTCAGCAAAGCACTCAAAATCCTCATCATCCTTTTTCTTGGATGGTTTGGGAGGAAAAGGCATGGGTTTTTGAACCCATGGTTCTCTTTCTTTACTGTGCTTCCTAGCAACAAAGTCTTTCTTATCATAACTTTGATTCTTTGATTATGGGTTATCAAGATCAACAGCAGGTTCAATTTCTATATCATTATCATTACTAGGTTGAGCATCAACATGAACATCATCATTAACATTATCACTAGTTTCATGTTCATTACCAGATTGTGTTTCAACATCAAAAATAGAAATATCATTGGGATTCTCAGGTGTGTCAATAACAGGTTCACTAGAAGCATGCAAAGTCCTATCATTTTTCTTTTTCTTCCTTTTAGAAGGACTAGGTGCATCTATACCATTTCTCCGAGAATCTTGTTCAATTCGCTTAGGATGGCCCTCAGGATACAAAGGTTCCTAGGTCATTTTACCACCTCTAGTCATAACTCTAACAACACTATCATTTTTCTTACTATTTAATTCATTGAGCAAATCATTCTAAGCTTTAAGTACTTGTTCTACTTGAGTGGTAACCATAGAAGCATGTTTACTAATGAGTTTAAGTTCACCTTTAACTCTAGACATATAATCACCCAAGTGTTCAATCATATAAGCATTTTGTTTCAATTGTCTACCAAAATAAGCATTGAAGTCTTCTTACTTAACCATAAATTTATCAAACTCATCCAAACATTGACTAGCAAACTTAGTAGGAGGGATTTCAGCTTTATCATATCTATAGAGAGAATTTACCTTTACTACCTGTGTCGGGTTATCAAGACCATGTGTTTCTTCAATAGGTGATGGATTAAAACCATATATTTCTTCAACAGGCGGTAAATTAAGACCATGTATTTCTTCAATAGGAGGTAAATTCTTAACATCTTTAGCTTTAATACCCTTTTCTTTCATGGATTTCTTTGCCTCTTGCATATCTTCAGGACTGAGAAATAGAACACCCCTTTTCTTCGGAGTTGGTTTAGGAATAGGCTCAGGAGTTGGCTCAGGAAGTGTCCAATTATTTTCATTTGTCAACATATTATTCAATAGAATTTAAGCTTCCTCCGGAGTTCTTTCCCTAAAAACAGAAGCATCACAACTATCCAGGTAATCTCTGGAAGCATCGGTTAGTCGATTATAAAAGATATCAAGTATTTCATTTTTCTTAAGAGGATGATCAGGCAAAGCATTAAGTAATTGGAGAAGCCTCCCCCAAGCTTGTGGGAGACTCTCTTCTTCAATTTGCACAAAATTATATATATCCCTTAAGGCAGCTAGTTTCTTATGAGCAGGGAAATATTTAGCAGAGAAGTAATAAATCATATCCTGGGGACTACGCACACAACCAGGATCAAGAGAATTAAACCATATCTTAGCATCACCCTTTAATGAGAACGGAAATATTTTAAGGATATAAAAGTAGCGAGTTCTCTCATCATTGGTGAACAGGGTAGCTATATCTTTTAATTTAGTAAGATGTGCCACAACAGTTTCAGATTCATAGCCATAAAAACGATCAGATTCAACCAAAAGTAATTATATCAGGATCAATAGAGAATTCATAATCCTTATCAGTAACAAAGATAGGTGAAGTAGCATAAGCAGGATCATATTTCATTCTAGCATTCAGAGTTTTTTGTTTAAGCTTAGCTAATAATTTCTTAAGATCACTTCTATCATTGCAGGCAAGAAAGTTTCTTTTAGTTTCTTCATCCATAACATAGCCCTCAGGCACAACAGGTAATTCATATTTATTAGGAGAGCCTTCATCATCACTTTCATCAGTAGTATCAATTTCAATAATTTCATTCTCTCTAGCCCTAGCAAGTTGTTCATCAAGAAATTCACCAAGTGGCACAGTAGTATCAAGCATAGAAGTAGTTTCATCATAAGTATCATGCGTAGCAGAAGTGGCATCATCAATAACATGCAACATATCAGAATTAATAGCAGAAGCAGGTTTAGGTGTCGCAAGCTTACTCAAAACAGAAGGTGAATCAAGCGCAGAGCTAGATGGCAGTTCCTTACCTCCCCTCGTAGTTGAGGGATAAATTTTGGTTCTTGGATCTTTAAAGTTCTTCATAATGATAAGCAGATATAAATCCCAAGTGACTCAAAGAATAGAGCTATGCTCCCCGGCAACGGCGCCAGAAAATAGTCTTGATAACCCACAAGTATAGGGGGATCGCAACAGTTTTGGAGGGTAGAGTATTCAACCCAAATTTATTGATTCGACACAAGGGGAGCCAAAGCATATTCTCAAGTATTAGTAGTTGAGTTGTCAATTCAACCACACTTGGAAACTTAGTACCTGCAGCAAAGTGTTTAGTAGAAAAGTAATATGATAGTAGTGGTAACGATAGCAAAAGGTAACAATAGCAAAAGTAATATTTTTGGTGTTTTATAGTGATGATAACAATAGCAACGGAAAAGTAAATAAGTGAAGAACAATATATGGAAAGCTCGTAGGCAATGGATCGGTGATAGAGAATTATGTCGGATGTGGTTCATCATGAAGCAGTCATAACCTAGGGCGACACAGAACTAGCTCCAATTCATCAATGTAATGTAGGCATGTATTTCGAATATAGTCATACTTTTGGGGAATGTAGCAGAATTTTAAAATTTTCTACGCATCACCAAGATCAATCTATGGAGTCATCTAGCAACAAGGGAGAGAGGAGTGCATCTACATACCCTTGTAGATCGCGCGTGGAAGCGTTCAAGAGAACGAGGTTGATGGAGTCGTACTCGTCATGATCCAAATCATCGATGACCTAGCGCCGAACGGACGGCACCTCCGCGTTCAACACACGTACAGTTGGGAAGACGTCTCCTCCAACTTGATCCAGCAAGGGGTAAGGAGAGGTTGATGAAGATCCAGCAGCACGACGGCGTGGTGGTGGAAGCAACGGTGATCTCGGCAGGGCTTCGCCAAGCTCAGAGAGAGGGAGGAATGTCACGGGAGGGAGAGGGAGGCGCCAGGGGCTAGGGTCCGGCTGCCCTCCCTCTCCTCCCCACTATATATAGGACCCCTAGGGGGGCGCCGGCCCTAGGAGATTGAATCTCCAAGGGGGGCGGCGGCCAAGGGGGTGGAGTGCCCCCCAAGCCAAGTGGGGCGCCCCACCCCTAGGGTTTCTAACCCTAGGCACAGGGGAGGCCCATGGGGGGCGCACCAGCCCACTAGGGGCTGGTTCCCCTCCCACTTTAGCCCATGGGGCCCTCCGGGATAGGTGGCCCCACCCGGTGGACCCCCGGGACCCTTCCGGTGGTCCCGATACAATACCGATTACCCCCAAAACCTCCCCGATGGCCGAAACTTGACTTCCTATATATAAATCTTCACCTCCGGACCATTCAAAAACTCCTCGTGACGTCCAGCATCTCATCCGGGACTCCGAACAACTTTCGGGTTACCGTATGCTAATATCTCAACAACCCTAGCGTCACCGAACCTTAAGTGTGTAGACCCTACGGGTTCGGGAGACACGCAGACATGACCGATACGACTCTCCGGTAAATAACCAACAGCGGGATCTAGATACCCATGTTGGCTCCCACATGCTCCTCGATGATCTCATCGGATGAACCATGATGTCGAGGATTCAATCAATCCCGTATACAATTCCCTTTGTCAATCGGTACGTTACTTGCCCGAGACTCGATCGTCGGTATCCCAATACCTCATTCAATCTCGTTACCGGCAAGTCACTTTACTCGTACCGTAATGCATGATCCCGTGATCAACCACTTGGTCACATTGAGCTCATTATGATGATGCATTACCGAGTGGGCCCAGAGATACCTCTCCGTCATATGGAGTGAAAATCCCAGTCTCGATTCATGCCAACCCAACAGACACTTTCGGAGATACCTGTAGTGTACCTTTATAGTCACCCAGTTACGTTGTGACATTTGGCACACCCAAAGCACTCCTACGATATCCGGGAGTTGCACAATCTCATGGTCTAAGGAAATGATACTTGACATTCGGAAAAGCTATAGCAAACGAACTACACGATCTTTGAGCTATGCTTAGGATTGGGTCTTGTCCATCACATCATTCTCCTAATGATGTGATCCCGTTATCAATGACATCCAATGTCCATAGTCAGGAAACCATGACTGTCTTTTGATCAACGAGCTAGTCAACTAGAGGCTCACTAGGGACGTGTTGTGGTCTATGTATTCACACATGTATTATGATTTTCGGATAACACAATTATAGCATGAACAATAGACAATTATCATGAACAAAGAAATATAATAATAACCATTTTATTATTGCCTCTGGGCATATTTCCCACAGTCTCCCACTTGCACTAGAGTCAATAGTCTAGTTACATTGTGATGAATCGAACACCCATGCAGTTCTGGTGTTGATCATGTTTTGCTCTAGGGGGAGGTTTAGTCAACGGATCTGCCACATTCAGGTCCGTATGTACTTTAGAAATATCTATGTCTCCATTTTGAACACTTTCACGAATGGAGTTGAAGCGACGCTTGATATGCCTGGTCTTCCTATGAAACCTGGGCTCCTTGGCAAGGGCAATAGCTCCAGTGTTGTCACAGAAGAGAGTCATCGGGCCCTACGCATTGGGTATGACTCCTAGGTCGGTAATGAACTCCTTCACCCAGATAGCCTCTTGTGCTGCCTCCGAGGCTGCCATGTACTCCGCTTCACATGTAGATCCCGCCACAACGCTTTGCTTGCAACTGCACCAGCTTACTGCCCCACCATTCAAAATATACATGTATCCGTTTTGTGACTTAGAGTCATCCAGATCTGTGTCAAAGCTAGCATCGACGTAACCCTTTATGACGAGCTATTTGTCACCTCCATAAATGAGAAACATATCCTTAGTCCTCTTCAGGTACTTCAGGATATTCTTAACCGCTGTCCAGTGTTCCATGCCGGGATTACTTTGGTACCTTCCTACCAAACTTACGGCAAGGTTTACATCAGGTCTGGTACACAGCATAGCATACATGATAGACCCTAAGGCCGAGGCATAGGGGACGACACTCATCTTTTCTCTATCTTCTGCCGTGGTTGGGCATTGAGCCGTGCTCAATCTCGTACCTTGCAATACAAGCAAGAACCCCTTCTTTGACAGATCCATTTTGAACTTCTTCAATATCTTGTCAAGGTACGTACTCTGTGAAAGACCAATGAGGCGTCTCGATCTATCTCTATAGATTTTGATGCCTAATATATAAGCAGCTTCTCCAAGATCCTTCATTGAAAAACACTTGTTCAAGTAGGCCTTTATGCTTTCCAAGAATTCTATATCATTTCCCATCAACAGTATGTCATCTACATACAATATGAGAAATGCTACAGAGCTCCCACTCACTTTCTTGTAAATGCAGGCTTCTCCATAAGTCTGCGTAAACCCAAACGCTTTGATCATCTCATCAAAACGAATGTTCCAACTCCGAGATGCTTGCACCAGCCCAAAGATCGAGCGTTGGAGCTTGCACACCTTGTCAGCATTCTTAGGATTGACAAAACCTTACGGCTGCATCATATACAATTCTTCCTTAAGGAAACCATTAAGGAATGCCGTTTTGACGTCTATTTGCCATATATCTCATAATCATAGAATGCGGCAATTGCTAACATGATTCGGACGGACTTCAGCTTCGCTACGGGTGAGAAAGTCTCGTCGTAGACAACCCCTTGAACTTGTCGATAATCCTTAGCGACAAGCCGAGCTTTATAGATGGTTACATTACCATCCGCGTCTGTCTTCTTCTTAAAGATCCATTTATTTTCTATGGCTCGCCGATCATCGGGCAAGTCAGTCAAAGTCCATACTTCGTTTTCATACATGGATCCTATCTCGGATTTCATGGCTTCCAGCCATTTGTCGGAATCCGGGCCCGCCATCGCTTCTTCATAGTTCGAAGGTTCACCGTTGTCTAACAACATGATTTCCAAGACAGGGTTGCCGTACCACTCTGGTGCAGAACGTGTCCTTGTGGACCTATGAAGTTCAGTAGCAACTTGATCTGAAGTTTCATGATCATCATCATTAATTTCCTCTCTAGTCGGTGCAGGCACTTCAAGAACAATTTCCTGAGTTGCGCCACTCTCCGGTTCAAGAGGTAATACTTCATCAAGTTCTACTTTCCTCCCACTTATTTCTTTCAAGAGAAACTCTTTCTCTAGAAAGGATCCATTCTTGGCAACAAAGATCTTGCCTTCGGATTTGAGGTAGAAGGTATACCCAATAGTTTCTTTAGGGTATCCTATGAAGACGCATTTTTCCGACTTGGGTTCGAGCTTTTCAGGTTAAAGTTTCTTGACATAAGCATCGCATCCCCAAACTTTTAGAAACGACAGCTTAGGTTTCTTCCCAAACCATAATTTATACGGTGTCGTCTCAACGGATTTCGACGGAGCCCTATTTAAAGTGAATGCGGCAGTCTCTAAAGCATAGCCCCAAAATGATAGCGGTAAATCGGTAAGAGACATCATAGATCGCACCATATCCAATAGAGTGCGATTACGATGTTCGGACACACCATTACGCTGAGGTGTTCCAGGCGGCGTGAGTTCTGAAACTATTCCACATTTCCTTAAGTGTGTGCCAAATTCGTGACTCAAGTATTCTTCCCCACGATCTGATCGCAAGAACTTGATTTTTCTGTCACGTTGATTTTCAACCTCACTCTGAAATTCCTTGAACTTTTCAAACGTCTCAGACTTGTGTTTCATTAAGTAGACATACCCATATCTACTCAAGTCATCAGTGAGGGTGAGAACATAACGATAGCCACCACGAGCCTCAATGCTCATTGGACTGCACACATCAGTATGTATGATTTCCAATAAGTAGGTTGCTCGCTCCATTGTTCCTGAGAACGGAGTCTTGGTCATTTTACCCATGAGGCATGGTTCGCACGTGTCAAATGATTCGTAATCAAGAGACTCCAAAAGTCCATCGGCATGGAGCTTCTTCATGCGTTTGACACCAATGTGACCAAGGCGGCAGTGCCACAAGTATGTGGGACTATCATTATCAACCTTACAGCTTTTGGTATTCACACTATGAATATGTGTAACATTACGCTCGAGATTCATTAAGAATAAATCATTCACCAGCGGAGCATGACCATAAAACATATCTCTCATATAAATAGAACAACCATTATTCTCGGATTTAAATGAGTAGCCATCTCGAATTAAACGAGATCCTGATACAATGTTCATGCTCGAAGCTAGCACTAAATAAAATTATTGAGGTTTAAAACTAATCCCATAGGTAAATGTAGAGGCAACGTGCCGACGGTGATCACATCGACCTTGGAACCATTCCCGACGCGCATCGTCACCTCGTCCTTCGCCAGTCTCCGCTTATTCTGCAGCTCCTGCTTTGAGTTACAAATGTGAGCAACCGCACCGGTATAAAATACCCAGGAGCTACTACGAGTACTGGTAAGGTACACATCAATTACATGTATATCACATATACCTTTAGTGTTGCCGGCCTTCTTGTCCGCTAAGTATTTCGGGCAGTTCCGCTTCCAGTGACCACTTCCCTTGCAATAAAAACACTCAGTCTCGGGCTTGGGTCCATTCTTTGGCTTCTTCCTGGCAGCTTGCTTACCGTGCGCGGCAACTCCCTTGCCGTCCTTCTTGAAGTTCTTTTTACCCTTGCCTTTCTTGAAGTTAGTGGTTTTATTCACCATCAACACTTGATGTTCCTTTTTGATTTCCACCTCCGCTAATTTCAGCATTGAATATACCTCAGGAATGGTCTTTTCCATCCCCTGCATATTGAAGTTCATCACGAAGCTCTTGTAGCTCGGTGGAAGCGACTGAAGGATTCTGTCAATGACCGCGTCATCCGGGAGATTAACTCCCAGCTGAGTCAAGCGGTTATGCAACCTAGACATTTTGAGTATGTGCTCACTGACAGAACTATTTTCCTCCATCTTACAACTGAAGAACTTGTCGAAGACTTCATATCTCTTGACCCGGGCATGAGCTTGGAAAACCATTTTCAGCTCTTCGAACATCTCATACGCTCCGTGTCGCTCAAAACGCTTCTGGAGCCCCGGTTCTAAGCTGTAAAGCATGCCGCACTGAACGAGGGAGTAATCATCAGCACGTGACTGCCAAGCATTCATAACGTCTTGGTTCTCTGGGATGGGTGCGTCACCTAGCGGTGCTTCTAGGACATAATCTTTCTTGGCAGCTATGAGGATGATCCTCAGGTTCCGGACCCAGTCCGTATAGTTTTTGCCATCATCTTTCAGCTTGGTTTTCTCTAGGAACGCGTTGAAGTTGAGGGTAACATTAGCGTGGGCCATTTGATCTACAAGACATAGTGTAAAGATTTTAGACTAAGTTCATGATAATTAAGTTCATCTAATCAAATTATTCAATGAACTCCCACTCAGATAGACATCCCTCTAGTCATCTTAAGTGAAACATGATCCGAGTCAACTAGGTCGTGTCCGATCATCACGTGAGGCGGACTAGTCAACATCGGTGAACATCTTCATGTTGATCGTATCTTCTATACGACTCATGCTCGACCTTTCGGTCTTCCGTGTTCCGAGGCCATGTATGTACATGCTAGGCTTGTCAAGTCAACCTAAGTGTATTGCGTGTGTAAATCTGGCTTACACCCGTTGTATTCGAACGTTAGAATCTATCACACCCGATCATCACGTGGTGCTTCGAAACAACGAACCTTCGCAATGGTCCACAGTTAGGGGGAACACTTTCTTGAAATTATTATGAGGGATCATCTTATTTAAGCTACCGTCGCTCTAAGCAAATAAGATGCAAAACATGATAAACATCACATGCAATCAAATAGTGACATGATATGGCCAATATCATTTGCTCCTTTTGATCTCCATCTTCGGGGCTTCATGATCATCGTTGTCACCGGCATGACACCATGATCTCCATCATCATGATCTCCATCATCGTGTCTTCTTGAAGTTGTCTCGTCATCTATTACTTCTACTACTATGTCTAACGCTTTAGCAATAAAGTAAAGTAATTACATGACGTTTATGTTGACACGCAGGTCATAAATAAATTAAGACAACTCCTATGGCTCCTGCCGATTGTCATAATCATCGACATGCAAGTCGTGATTCCTATTACAAGAACATGATCAATCTCATACGTCACATATATCATTCATCGCATCCTTTTGGCCATATCACATCACATGGCACATGCTGCAAAAACAAGTTAGACGTCCTCTAATTGTTGTTGCAAGTTTTTACGTGGCCGCTATAGGTTTCTAGCAAGAACGTTTCTTACCTACGCCAAAACCACAATGTGATATGCCAATTTCTATTTACCCTTCATAAGGACCCTTTTCATCGAATCCGATCCGACTAAAGTGGGAGAGACAGACACCCGCCAGCCACCTTATGCAACTAGTGCATGTCAATCGGTGGAAGCAGTCTCACGTAAGCGTACGTGTAAGGTCGGTCTGGGCCGCTTTATCCCACGATGCCGACGAATCAAGATAAGACTAGTAACGGCAAGCAAATTGACAATATCCACGCCCACAACTGCTTTGTGTTCTACTTGTGCATAGAAACTACGCATAAACCTGGCTCTGATACCACTGTTGGGGAACGTAGCAGAATTTTAAAATTTTCTACGCATCACCAAGATCAATCTATAGAGTCATCTAGCAACGAGGGAGAGAGGAGTGCATCTACATACCCTTGTAGATCGTGCGCGGAAGCGTTCAAGAGAACGGGGTTGATGGAGTCGTACTCGTCGTGATCCAAATCACCGATGACCTAGCACCGAACGGACGGCACCTCCACATTCAACACACGTACGGTTGGGAAGACGTCTCCTCAAACTTGATCCAGCAAGGGGGAAGGAGAGGTTGATGAAGATCCAGCAGCACGACAGCGTGGTGGTGGAAGCAACGGTGATCTCGGCAGGGTTCGCCAAGCTCAGGGAGAGGGAGGAGTGTCACGGGAGGGAGAGGGAGGCGCCAGGGGCTAGGGTCCGGCTGCCCTCCCTCCCCCCACTATATATAGGACCCCTAGGGGGGCACCGGCCCTAGGAGATTGAATCTCCAAGGGGGGGGGGGCGGCCAAGGGGGTGGAGTGCCCCCCAAGCCAAGTGGGGCGCCCCCACCCCTAGGGTTTCCAACCCTAGGCGCAGGGGAGGCCCATGGGGGGGGGAGAACCAGCCCACTAGGGGCTGGTTCCCCTCCCACTTCAGCCCATGGGGCCCTCCAGGATAGGTGGCCCCACTCGGTGGACCCCCGGGACCCTTCCGGTGGTCCCGGTGCAATACCGATTACCCCCGAAACCTTCCCGATGGCCGAAACTTGACTTCCTATATATAAATCTTCACCTCTAGACCATTCCGAAACTCCTCGTGACGTCCGAGATCTCATCAGGGACTCCGAACAACTTTCGGGTTACCGTATGCTAATATCTCAACAACCCTAGCGTCACCGAACCTTAAGTGTGTAGACCCTACGGGTTCGGGAGACACGTAGACATGACCGAGACGACTCTCCGGTCAATAACCAACAGCGGGATCTGGATACCCATGTTGGCTCCCACATGCTCCCTGATGATCTCATCGGATGAACCACGATGTCGAGGATTCAATCAATCCCGTATACAATTCCCTTTGTCAATCGGTACGTTACTTGCCCGAGACTCGATCGTCGGTATCCGAATACCTCGTTCAATCTCGTTACCGGCAAGTCACCTTACTCGCACTGTAATGCATGATCCCGTGATCAACCACTTGGTCACATTGAGCTCATTATGATGATGCATTACCGAGTGGGCCCAGAGATACCTCTCCGTCATACGGAGTGACAAATCCCAGTCTCGATTCGTGCCAACCCAACAGACACTTTCGGAGATACCTGTAGTGTACCTTTATAGTCACCCAGTTACGTTGTGACGTTTGGCACACCCAAAGCACTCCTACGGTATCCGGGAGTTGCACAATCTCATGGTCTAAGGAAATGATACTTGACATTCGGAAAAGCTATAGCAAACGAACTACACGATCTTTGAGCTATGCTTAGGATTGGGTCTTGTCCATCACATCATTCTCCTAATGATGTGATCCCGTTATCAATGACATCCAATGTCCATAGTCAGGAAACCATGACTATCTTTTGATCAACGAGCTAGTCAACTAGAGGCTCACTAGGGACGTGTTGTGGTCTATGTATTCACACATGTATTATGATTTCCGGATAACACAATTATAGCATGAACAATAGACAATTATCATGAACAAAGAAATATAATAATAACCATTTTATTATTGCCTCTAGGGCATATTTCCAACACATACGTGCTTATGGAAAAGAACTTGCATGACATCTTTTGTCCTACCCTCCCGTGGCAGCGGGGTCCTAGTGAAAACTAAGGGATATTAAGGCCTCCTTTTAATAGAGTGCCGGACCAAAGCATTAACACATAGTGAATACATGAACTCCTCAAACTACAGTCATCACCAGGAGTGGTCCCGATTATTGTCACTTCGGGGTTGCCAGATCATAACACATTGTAGGTTACTATAGACTTGCAAGATAGGATCAAGAACTCACATATATTCATGAAAGCAGAATAGGTTCAGATCTGAAATCATGGCACTCAGGCCCTAGTGACAAGCATTAAGAATAGCAAAGTCATAGCAACATCAATCTCAGAACATAGTGGATACTAGGGATCAAACCCTAACAAAACTAACTCGATTACATTATAAATCTCATCCAACCCATCACCGTCCAGCAAGCCTATGATGGAATTACTCACGCACGGCGGTGAGCATCATGAAATTGGTGATGGAGGATGGTTGATGATGATGACGACAACGGATTCCCCTCTCCGGAGCCCCGAACGGACTCCAGATCAGCCCTCCCGAGAGAGTTTAGGGCTTGGCAGCGGCTTCGTAAAACGCGATGAATCCTTCTCCTTTATTTTTTCTCCCCGAACACGAATATATAGAGTTGGAGTTGAGGTCCGAGGAGCTCCAGGGGGCCCATGAGGCAAGGGGCCCGCCCAGGGGGGCAGGCGCGCCCCCACCCTCGTGGCTAGGGTGTGTCCCCTGGCCTTGATTCTTTGCCAGTATTTTTTAATATTTCCAGAAATAATCTCTGTGGAGTTTCAGGTCATTCCGAGAACTTTTGTTTCTGCACATAAATAACACCATGGCAATTCTGCTGAAGACAACATCAATCTGGGTTAGTTCCATTCAAATCATGCAAGTTAGAGTCCAAAACAAGGGCAAAAGTGTTTGGAAAAGTAGATACAATAGAGACGTATCAGTGGACGGCGCCTCCGCTTGATGAATTGCCTACGCGTCCTTCCTTTTGAATGCCGAACTTTTATGTTATTTGATCGCCAAACTGACGTTTTTTGGGTAGCGGGAAATGTGAAGTTTGAATTTAAACATCTTGGGGCCGGCCCCTGGGGGGCGTGACTGGAGCCTAGATCTCCCCCAGGGCCTAAAAAGCGCCAGGCGATGGTCCGAAATATCGCCGGCCGCTGCGCTGGGAGGCTGAACGAGTGGAGATGCTCTTAGTTGATTAATTTGGAAAGGATCCATCTGCTAGTTACAAGGTGTAAGCAAACAATTTACGGTTGTTTTGTTTTCGATGGATAAACAACCTTCAGATAAACCATCGCATGTGCGGTGCTACCTCTTGAGCACTGCATTACTTTTTCTCCAAAGAGGAAGGGGTGATGCAGCAATGTAGCGTAAGTATTCCCCTCAGTTTTTGAGAACCAAGGTATCAATCTAGTAGGAGGCTACGCGCGAGTCCCTCGTACCTTCACAAAACAAATAAATCCTCGCAACCAACGTGATAAGGGGTTGTTAATCCGTACACGGCCACTTACGAGAGTGAGATCTGATAGATATGGTAAGATAATATTTTTGGTATTTTTATGATAAATATCCAAAGTAAAATAAAAGCAAAGTAAATAACTAAGTATTGGAAGATTAATATGTTGAAGATAGACCCGGGGGCCATAGGTTTCACTAGTGGCTTCTCTCAAGAGCATAAGTATTATACGGTGGGTGAACGAATTACTGTTGAGCAATTGACAGAATTGAGCATAGTTATGAGAATATCTAGGTATGATTATGTATATAGGCATCACGGCCGATACAAGTAGACCGACTCCTGCCTGCATCTACTACTATTACTCCACTCATCGACCGCTATAGAGCATGCATCTAGAGTATTAAGTTAATGAAAACAGAGTAACGCCTTAAGCAAGATGACATGATGTAGAGGGATAAACTCATGCAATATGATGAAAACCCCATCTTGTTATCCTCGATGGCAACAATACAATACGTGCCTTGCTGCCCCTACTGTCACTGGGAAAGGACACCGCAAGATTGAACCCAAAGCTAAGCACTTCTCCCATTGCAAGAAAAGCCAATCTAGTAGGCCAAACCAAACTAATAATTCGAAGAGACTTGCAAAGATAACCAATCGTACATAAAAGAATTCAGAGAAGATTCAAATATTCTTCATAGATAGACTTGATCATAAACCCACAATTCATCGGTCTCAACAAACACACCGCAGAAAGAAGATTACATCGAATAGTTCTCCACAAGAGAGGGGGAGAACATTGTATTGAGATCCAAAAAGAGAGAAGAAGCCATCTAGCTAATAACTATGGACCCATAGGTCTGAGGTGAACTACTCACACTTCATAGGAGGGGCTATGATGATGATGTAGAAGCCCTCCGTGATGGATACCCCCTCCGGCGGAGCTCCGGAACAGGCCCCAAGATGGGATCTCGTGGATACAAAAAGTTGCGGCAGTGGAATTAGGGTTTTGGCTCCGTATCTGATCGTTTGGAGGTACATAGGTATATATAGGAGGAAGGAGTACGTCGGTGGAGCAACAGGGGGCCCATGAGGGTGGAGAGTGCGCCT
>NC_041386.1:554869501-554907623 GCF_002162155.2 Triticum dicoccoides | reverse complement strand
CTTACCTCGTGGCCTCCTCCTTTGTTTCTTGACGTAGGGTCCAAGTCCCCTGGATCATGTTCGGCGAGAAAATCATGTTCCCAAAGGTTTCATTCCGTTTGGACTCTGTTTGATATTCCTTTTCTTTGAAACCCTGAAATAGGCAAAAAACAGCAATTATGGGCTGGGCCTCCGGTTAATAGGTTAGTCCCAAAAATAATATAAAAGTGGATAATAAAGCCCAATAATGTCCAAAACAGTAGATAATATAGCATGGAGCAATAAAAATTATAGATACGTTGGAGACGTATCAAGCATCCCCAAGCTTAATTCCTGCTCGTCCTCGAGTAGGTAAATGATAAAAACAGAATTTTTGATGCGGAGTGCTACCTGGCATAATTTTAATGTAATTGTTCTTAATTGTGGTATGAATATTCAGATCCGAAAGATTCAATATAAAAGTTCATATTGACATAAAAATAATAATACTTCAAGCATACTAACTAAGCAATTATGTCCTCTCAAAATAACATGGCCAAAGAAAGTTCATCCCTACAAAATCATATAGTTTAGTCATGCTCCATTTTCGTCACACAAGAATGCTCTCTTCATGCACAATCCCAATGACAATCCAAGCAGTTGTTTCATACTTTAGTAATCTCAAACCTATAAACTTTCACGCAATATATGAGCGCGAGCCATGGATATAGCACTATGGTTGGAATAGAATATGATGATGGGGGTTATGTGGAGAAGACAAAAAAGGGAGAAAGTCTCACATCAACGAGGCTAATCAATGGGCTATGGAGATGCCCATCGATTGATGTTAATACAAGGAGTAGGGATTTCCATGCAACGGATGCACTAGAGCTATAAATGTATGAAAGCTCAACAAAAGAAACTAAGTGGGTGTGCATCCAACTTGCTTGCTCACGAAGACTTAGGGCACTTGAGGAGGCCCATTGTAGGAATATACAAGCCAAGTTCTATAATGAAAAATTCCCACTAGTATATGAAAGTGACAAAACAAAAGACTCTCTATCATGAAGATTATGGTGCTACTTTGAAGCACAAGTGTGGAAAAAGGATAGTAGCATTGTCCCTTATTTTTTTGGCCTTTTTTATTTGGCCTTTCTCTTTTTTTAGGACAATGCTCTATGAATGATGGTCATCACACTTCTATTTACTTACAACTCAAGAACTACAACTCGATACTTAGAACAAGATATGACTCTATATGAATGCCTCCGGCGGTGTACCGGGATATGCAATGAACCAAGAGTGACATGTATGAAAGAATTATGAACGGTGGCTTTGCCACAAATACTATGTCAACTACATGATCATGCTAAGCAATATGACAATGATGAATGTGTCATGATAAACGGAATGGTGGAATGTTGCATGGCAATATATCTCGGAATGGCTATGGAAATGCCATAATAGCTAGGTATGGTGGCTGTTTTGAGGAAGATATAAGGAGGTTTATGTGTGAAAGAGTGTATCATATCACGGGGTTTGGATACACCGGCGAAGTTTGCACCAACTCTCAATGTGAGAAAGGGCAATGCACGGTACCGAAGAGGCTAGCAATGATGGAAGGGTGAGAGTGCGTATAATCCATGGACTCAACATTAGTCATAAAGAACTCACATACTTATTGCAAAAATCTACAAGTCATCAAAAATACAGCACTACGCGCATGCTCCTAGGGGGATAGATTGGTAGGAAAATACCATCGCTCGTCCCTGACCGCCACTCATAAGGAAGACAATAAAATAACACCTCATGTTTCAAATTTGTTACATAACGTTTACCATACGTGCATGCTACGGGACTTGCAAACTTCAACACAAGCATTTCTCAAATTCACAACTGCTCAACTAGCACTACTTTGATATTATTACCTCGATATCTCAAAACAATCATCAAGCATCAAACTTCTCTTAGTATCCAAAACACTCATAAGAATTTTTTTATTTATCTTGAACACCTAGCATATTAGGATTATTTAAGCAAATTACCATGATATTTAAGACTCTCAAAATAATCTAAGTGAAGCATGAGAGATCAATAGTTTCTATAAAACAAATCCACCACCGTGCTCTAAAAGATATAAGTGAAGTACTAGAGCAAAACTATATAACTCAAATGATATAAGCGAAGCACATAGAGTATTCTAACAAATTCCAAATCATGTATGGCTCTCTCAAAAGGTGTGTACAGCAAAGATGATTGTGGTAAACTAAAAAGCAAAGACTAAAATTATACAAGACGCTCCAAGCAAAACACATATCATGTGGTGAATAAAAATATAGCTCCAAGTAAAGTTATCGATAGAAGTAAACGAAAAGAGGGGATGACTTCCGGGGCATCCCCAAGCTTTGAATTTTAGGTGTATTTAGATTATCTTGGGGGTTCCATGGGCATCCCCAAGCTTAGGCTCTTGCCACTCCTTGTTCCATAATCCATCAAATCTTTACCCAAAACTTGAAAATTTCACAACACAAAACTTAAAGTAGAAAATCTCGCGAGCTCCGTTAGCGAAAGAAAACAAAAGACCACTTACAGGTACTGTAATGAACTCATTCTTTATTTATATTGGTGTTAAACCTACTGTATTCCAACTTCTCTATGGTTTAAACTATTTTACTAGCCATAGATTCATCAAAATAAGCAAACAACACACGGAAAACAGAATCTGTCAAAAACAGAATAGTCTATAGTAATCTGTAGCTAGCGCAAGATCTGGAACCCCAAAAATTCTAAAATAAATTGCTGGACGTGAGGAATTTATGTGTTAATCATCTTCAAAAATAATTAACTAAATAGAACTTTCCGAATAAAATGGCAGCAGTTCTCGTGAGCGCTAAAGTTTCTGTTTTTTACAGCAAGATAACAAGACTTTCCCCAAGTCTTCCCAACGGTTCTACTTGGCACAAACACTAATAAAGCACAAAAAACACAACCTAAACAGAGGCTAGATAAATTATTTATTACTAAACAGGAGCAATAATCAAGTAATAAAAATAAAATTGGGTTGCCTCCCAACAAGCGCTATCGTTTAACGCCCCTAGCTAGGCATAAAAAGCAAGGATAGATCTAGGTATTGCCATCTTTGGTTGGCAATCCATAAGTGGCTCTCATAATAGATTCATAAGGTAATTTCATTTTCTTTCTAGGAAAGTGTTCCATGCCTTTCCTTAACGGAAATTGGAATCTAATATTTCCTTCCTTCATATCAATAATTGCACCAATCGTTCTAAGGAAAGGTCTACCAAGAATAATAGGACATGAAGGATTGCAATCTATGTCAAGAACAATAAAATCTACGGGCACATAATTCCTATTTGCAACAATAAGGACATCATTATATTAATTCTTCCCATAGGTTTCTTAATAGTGGAATCCGCAAGATGCAAGTTTAGAGAGCAATCATCAAAATCACGGAAACCTAACAAATCGCACAAAGTCTTTGGAATCATGGAAACACTAGCACCCAAATCACATAAAGCATAGAACTCATGATCTTTAATCTTAATTTTAATAGTTGGTTCCCACTCATCATATAGTTTTCTAGGGATAGAAACTTCCAATTCAAGTTTTTCTTCATAAGATTGCATCAAGGCATCAACGATATGTTTAGTGAACGCTTTGTTTTGACTATAAGCATGAGGAGAATTTAGCACGGATTGCAACAAGGAAATACAATCAATCAACGAGCAATTTTCATAATTAAATTCCTTGAAATCCAAAATAGTGGGTTTAGCAACATCTAGGGTTTTAATTTCTTCGATCCCACTTTCATCAGTTTTAGCATCAAGATCTAAAAACTCCGAATTCTTGGAACACCTTCTAGGTAAAGGTGGATCATATTCAGTTCCATCATTATTAAGATTCATATTGCAAAACCAAGATTTAATAGGGGACACACCAATAACTTTTAGATCTTCATCTTTATTTTCATAGGAACTAGAAGAACATGCTCTTATAAAGGCATCTTTCTTAGCACGCATCCTAGCGGTTCTTTCTTTGCACTCATCAATGGAAATTCTCATGGCTTTGAGAGACTCATTGATATCATGCTTAGGTGGAATAGATCTAAGTTTCAAAGAATCAACATCAAGAGAAATTCTATCAACGTTCCTAGCCAACTCATCAATCTTAAGCATTTTTTCTTCAATCAAAGCATTGAAATTCTTTTCCGAAGTAATAAATTCTTTAATATTAGATTCAAAATCAGAGGGCATCTTATTATAATTTCCATAATAATTGTTGTAGGAATTACCATAATTATTAGAGGGATTACTAGGATAAGGCCTAGGATTAAAATTTCCTCTATATGCGTTGTTACCAAAATTGTTCCTACCAACAAAATTCACATTCATAGATTCATTATTATTCTCAATCAAAGTAGACAAGGGCATATCATTAGGATCAGAAGAAACACTTTTACTAGCAAATAATTTCATAAGTTCATCCATCTTTCTACTCAAAACATTAATTTCTTCTATCGCATGCACCTTTTTATTAGTAGATCTTTCAGTATGCCATTAAGAATAATTAACCATAATATTATTTAGGAGTTTAGTAGCTTCTCCTAAAGTGATTTCCATAAAGGTGCCTCCCGCGGCCGAATCTAAAAGATTTCTAGAAGCAAAATTTAATCCGGCATAAATTTTTTTTGTATAATCATCCACAAATTCAAACCATGAGTAGGGCAATTACGTATCATTAATTTCATCCTCTCCCAAGCTTGTGCAACATGTTCATGATCAAGTTGCTTAAAATTCATAATATCGTTTCTAAGGGAGATGATCTTAGCGAGAGGAAAATACTTAGAGATAAAAGCATCTTTGCACTTATTCCATGAATCAATACTGTTTTTAGGCAAAGACGAAAACCAAGCTTTAGCACGATCTCTAAGTGAAAAAGGAAATAACTTCTATTTAACAATATCGTTATCCACATCTTTCTTCTTTTGCATATCACACAAAATCAACGAAGATATTTAGATGGGTAGCGGCATCTTCACTAGGAAGGACGGAAAACGGATCTTTCATGACAAGATTCAGCAAGGCAGCATTAATTTCACAAGATTCAGCATCGGTAAGAGGAGCAATCGGAGTGCTAATAAAATCATTGTTGTTGGTATTGGTAAAGTCACACAAATTAGTGTTATCTTGAGCCATCGTGACAAGCAAGCAGTCCAACACACAAGCAAACAAAAAACAAGCGGGCAAAAAGAGGCAAACAGGAAAGAGAGGGAGGATAGAGAGAGAGGGCGAATAAAACGACAAGGGTGAAGCGGGGGAGAGGAAAACGAGAGGCAAATGGCAAATAATGTAATGCGGGAGGTAGGGATTGTGATGGGTACTTGGTATATTGACTTTTGCGTAGACTCCCCGGCAACGGCGCCAGAAATCCTTCTTGCTACCTCTTGAGCACTGCGTTGGTTTTTCCCCGAGAGGAAGGGATGATGCAGCAAAGTAGTGTAAGTATTTCCCTCAGTTTTTGACAACCAAGGTATCAATCAAGTAGGAGGCTACGCACGAGTCCCTCGTACCTACACAAAACAAATAAATCCTCGCAACCAACGCGATAAGGGGTTGTCAATCCCTACACGGCCACTTACGAGAGTGAGATCTGATAGATATGATAAGATAATATTTTTGGTATTTTTATGATAAAGATGCAAAGTAAAATAAAAGCAAAGTAAATAACTAAGTATTGGAAGATTAATATGATGAAGATAGACCCGGGGGTCATAGGTTTCACTAGTGGCTTCTCTCAAGAGCATAAGTATTCTATGGTGGGTGAACGAATTACTGTTGAGCAATTGACAGAATTGAGCATAGTTATGAGAATATCTACGTATGATCATGTATATAGACATCACGCCCGAGACAAGTAGACCGACTCCTGCCTGCATCTACTACTATTACTCCACTCATCGACCGCTATAGAGCATGCATCTAGAGTATTAAGTTAATGAAAACAGAGTAACGCCTTAAGCAAGATGACATGATGTAGAGGGATATACTCATGCAATATGATGAAAACCCCATCTTGTTATCCTCGATGGCAATAATACAATACATGCCTTGCTGCCCCTACTGTCACTGGGAAAGGACACCGCAAGATTGAACCCAAAGCTAAGCACTTCTTCCATTGCAAAAAAAACCAATCTAGTAGGCCAAACCAAACTGATAATTCGAAGAGACTTGCAAAGATAACCAATCATACATAAAAGAATTCAGAGAAGATTCAAATATTGTTCATAGATAGACTTGATCATAAACCCACAATTCATCGGTCTCAACAAACACACCGCAAAAAGAAGATTACATCGAATAGTTCTCCACAAGAGAGGGGGAGAACATTGTATTGAGATCCAAAAAGAGAGAAGAAGCCATCTAGCTAATAACTATGGACCCGTAGGTCTGAGGTGAACTACTCACACTTCATCAGAGGGGCTATGGTTGTGATGTAGAAGCCCTCCGTGATGGATACCCCCTCCGGCGGAGCTCCGGAACAGGCCCCAAGATGGGATCTCGTGGATACAGAAAGTTGCGGCAGTGGAATTAGGGTTTTGGCTCCGTATCTGATCGTTTGGGGGTACGTAGGTATATATAGGAGGAAGGAGTACGTCGGTGGAGCAACAGGGGTCCCACGAGGGTGTAGGGCGCGCCTGGGGGGGGGGGTTAGGCGCGCCCCCTACCTCGTGGCCTCCTCCTTTGTTTCTTGACGTAGGGTCCAAGTCTCCTGGATCATGTTCGGCAAGAAAATCACGTTCCCGAAGGTTTCATTCCGTTTGATATTCCTTTTTCTTCGAAACCCTAAAATAGGCAAAAAACAGCAATTCTGGGCTGGGCCTCCGGTTAATAGGTTAGTCCCAAAAATAATATAAAAGTGGATAATAAAGTCCAATGATGTCCAAAACAGTAGATAATATAGCATGGAGCAATCAAAAATTATAGATACGTTGGAGACATATCACGCGGTCCTCAAAAATCATGTAGCATCTGCCGCCTGTCGCATCGCGCGTCTGCACAGGCTACCATTCCGTTGAAATACTCCAAGCAGCTTGGTAAACCTGTTACGCCGGAGGTGCCGTCTCAGTCTGTGGCGGTAGGTCCCGCTGCCTCACCGCATGGTGGCAGGTGCTACGTATCGGCTGCCACAGCTGCCGCTACGACGGATATGGTCTTTTCTGTCGTCTGAAGGTGGTCTGTATTGACAGAAAAGACCATCTTTATATTAACACACAGGACCACCTTCAAACCATAGTGAAAAAAAGACTATGTCCAATATGGCGGCAGATGCGACAGCCGACACCTGCCGCCATGGGCTGAGGCGACAGGACTGGCGGCCATGGGTTGAGGCGGTAGTTCCGGCGTAACTGGTTTTCCCAACCGCATGGCATATTTGAACGGAACGGTGGGCTTGTGGGCCTCGCATCCAGGCTACGTGGAGCCTGCCGCCATGGCTCGTGGCGGCAGCCTGATACTGCATCAGCTCTAGCATTATTTATATTATTCCCGCTATGGATATTTTTCTAATCACAAAACTAATACTCCCTCCGTTTCTTTTTACTTTGAATATAAAATTTGGTCAAAGTCAAACTGCACAAAGTTTGACCAAATTTATATAAAAAATATAAACATCTACAATACTAATACTATATAGTATAAATATACATTTCATGGTGCATCTGATAATATTGATTTCATATTGTAAATATTTATATTTTTTAATATAAAATTAGTCAAATTCTATAAAGCTTGACTTTGATCAAATCTTATATGCGAACTAAAAAGAAACGGAGAGAGTACTACTCTCAGCCATGCAGATCCTCGTTAAAATATTCTGGCTGCTGTGCGACTTTATGGTGTGTTAGTTGATTAATTTGGAATGGATCCAGCCAGTTACAAAGTGTGAGCTGAAGACGTACGGCTGTTTTGTTTTGGATGGATAAACAACCTTCCGATAAACCATTGCATGCGCAATCCTGAAAAATCATGTAGCATCTGCTGCCGTCGGATCGCGCATCTGTGCAAGCTGCCACCCATTCCGTTGAAATACGCCGAGCGGCTGGGAAAACCTGTTATACTGGAGGTGCCGCCTCAGCCTGTGGTGACAGATCCCGCCGCCTCAGCCTGTGGCGGTAGGTGCCATGTGTTAGCTGCCGCACCTACCACCACGATGGATATGATCTTTTCTGTCAATATGGTCTGAAGGTGGTCTTTTCTGTCAATACAAAAGTGTAGATGGTCTTTTCTAACCAAAATTCTCTATAATGGGCTGGCTTACTGGTGATCCTAGGCGCAGCGGCAATCCTCGAGAAGCGCGGGCATTCAACAAGACGCAAACTCAGTCATCAACAACAACTTCTGAACCTGAAGGCGGAATTGGACAAGCGGGAACTGGAATCGGAGAAGCAGACATTGCAGCAACAAATCCTACAAGCGTAGATCAAGATGCTGCTCAAGGAACCCAACGGCAACTAATAGTAAACCTGTAATGCGTGGTTCTCCCTTCATGTTATTACCGATATACCTCTTCTTTAGGGAAAGGATGATCTCCCTGCCTTTGGTTTAGTTATATGAATTTGAATTTAGAGTTAGCAAACCACGTGGCCCATGTGGTTACCTTGGTTTAGTTTATGAACAAAATAAAATGATTGTTATGTAATCGTGAAATCGTGATTACTACTCCCACTTTCTTTTTAGATATTTTTTTCAGCCAATATAAGCATCCGTATGTCTTAAAAAGATGTGCACGGATGGGCGTGCCTATCAAGCCAAATCTCTACTATTAAATCGGAATGTACGTTGTTGTCATTCGTTATCCTTCACCTCTCACAATGATTCACAACGATTCCATCAATTTTTTTCACTCCACACACGAAAAATAAACTGGACGCACGATTCAAGTTTGCAAATCGCAATCCCCACCGTCGGCTGTGATCTACCTTCCACGGTTCCTCACCCCTGACGCAGCCTACTCCCACGCCGCCACTCCCTCACAACGGCGCCTCCACCCGATTCCCACTGATCCGTCGCCATTCGCGACCCCGAGATGTCGTCGCCCAGCATGGCACCGCTTCTTCGGGCGCCTGGATCTGAGTATCTGGTAGCAAGCCGTAGTGCGGGGGAAGTGAAGGAGAGGATGACGTTTATATTATGAAAAGTATCATCAAGTGTTGGACGGCAGAATCACTAGAATATGTATGCCTCTATTGTAATGCATGGCCAATTAGCTACTCCCTTCATCCCAAATAATTTAAGACGTTCTAGCAAGCTAATATAGTTTTGAAAATGTCTTATATCGTGGGATAGAGGATAGTACATATACATACTGACATACATAAAGACAAAAATTGCCCTCGGATAAATTGTCGGCGATTGACTAGCTATACTAGCTACTCCATCGCCCTTCCCGTGTGTGGCGGCTGTGACGTAGCTACTCCCTCCGTCCCAAATTTCTCGTCACTGAAATAGATAGAGAGATCTCAATAGATATATCTAAAACTAAAATACATCTAGATACATCCATACGTGTGATTGACTCCTCGACCGAGACCATCTCATACGTACGTACGGGAACCAAGCGATCGACCAGGTTGCACTTACACGGACCGCCCGACTTTCTGGACTGGCGTTCTGCCGTATCCTTGTGAGCTCCACCTCCAGCTTCCCCATCCGGCCTCCCTCCCCCTCGCCGCCGGCGGCCATGGTGGCCGGCGCTGGGTGGGATGGAGGTCTGGATCCTAGGTCTAGTAGTGTGTGAGTGTCTCTCTCTGGCAAATAAAGTGGAGCTGCGTTTTGGATCTTGTCTAGGTGGTTGTTCAACTCTCCCTTGGGGCCACGCTGGTGGCGAAAAGGCGGAGGCAAGGATGATCCCTGGCAGCGGATCCTTCGGCGGCTTCCCTTAGCCGGATCCATGGCGAAGCTTAGGCCCGTCCGGTTTCGTCCCCACTTCTCCCCCCTTTTCTTGCTGTAATAAATCCCAATATGGTGCGCCAGATGCTCTTCTTCCTCGATCTGTTCTTACCACCATGGTTGTGGGAAGAGAGATAGAGCAGCAGGAGATGTACATGCCTACCACTTGCAGGAGGCCTCGCTGCTACCTTCCTCCACTTGATGCCGCCAAGGTGGTGGATGAAGAGGGGTGGGGAAGCACTGAGCTGAAGATTGATGGTCGGGTTTGAGCTCATCAGCAGAGGATTCTATGGTGGAGCTACGGCGCCTGCAGTCGGCTGCCGGTCTTCATCGACCCTCTGCTTCTTCTGGTCGAAGGGCGGCCAACCCCTTTCCTCCTGGCTTGCATGCCTTATGGGAGGCAGTTCCAGTTTTCGTTCAGAGGCTCTGGGATGCACGTGCTGCACCCATGGCGATCTCGTCGCCCAAGTGGTTCGTCCCCGGCGACGGCGAGGTTCAATCTGAGCGAAGGCTGCCAAGGCCCCGATTGCATTTTAATCTTTCAGTTAGGGGTTCTCCATGCAAAAGTCTGGGACTTTGTTGTAATCTTTCTTTTTCTTTCGGTTCTGATGTAAAGTGTGCTTTGAAGCTTATCTAATGTAAGTCTGGCCCTTCGGGGCACTTCCCTGTTCAAAAAAAAAAAAAAACCAGGTTGCACTTGTCATGCAGTTGAGCTGCATGCACGTACTACATACTGTTGGTCGCAACTCAGGCGTCTGGCTGCATCCATGGATCCACCTCCCGCCCACGGGGGCCGGAGCCCCAAGGACGCACACGTGTGCGGGCGCCGCGCGCCGCATGTAGCATCGTCCTCGTGGTATCGTCGATATCACCCATGGTCCCTTCATCGTCATCTCGTCGAATCCTCGAATCCATGCGTCTACCAGCTAGCTAGTGCCCTATAGGATTGGCACGTCCGTGTTTTGGTGCATGCATGCACACCTGGACCGGGCCACCCAATACGTGTGCATGCATGCATGCATGCCTCCCTACCATATGTAAGTGGTTCACAGTCGTACTCCTGTATATAAGATGCCGTCGGTTGGTTCGTCGGAAGTAACTCGATCTGTCTCCGGCGACGAGAGATGAAATACTATGCGCCAGAGTACTCCGGCGACGATTCCAGTGACGACAGCCATGGCGCCGGGGGCCAAGGGAAGATCACGACCGGCGATGGCCCCTCTCAGCTGAGCGACGAAAGGTACGCAATAAAAATGTAGGATTCATGTAGACTGTAGATCGATCAGCAGTACGTACTGGTAGTACACTAGTTGGCACTTAGATGATGATACATGTATATGTTGCCGAGCATGCAGAACCGAGCTGTTGGAGCTGCAGTGGCGGGACGGCTGCCCCGTGGAGCAGCCCGTTCTCGACCAGCGGAGCAGCGACAGCGACGACGCTTCTTCGCCTGGAGAGAAGAAGAGCAAGGACGAAGGTGGACCAAAGGACGCGGCGGCGGTGGAGGAATGGTGGAGGCTGTGGCGAGAGGGGGAAAGCGGTGCCTGCGCAGCCGGAGCTGCGGCCGCGCACGGCTACCCGCAGTTGGTTGATGATTTATCGTCGGTGAATGCCAAGGCAGCAACTGCGAGCGTTGGGCCGAAGCAGCGGATGGGCACCACGGCCGACGAGGAGACGGCGGACGAGCTGTGGAGGATGTGGAGGGAAGGCCATGGCAGCTCTGCACCTCAGGTTATTTACGCATGCGTGTTCAATATGTTGCTCAGATTGTCTGAACCATTTATATTACCTAAGTCTTTTTTTAAGGGGATTTTATTTTATATTACCTAAGTTTGGTCAACAGTCTTCATTTCGAAAATCTAGGTTTCTCATTTTTGTTTGTTCAGTGATCATGGAAAAAAATAACTGTTGCATCTCTGTAAGACACTCCCTTTGTTTTGTATATATTTTAATATGAACTACATGCGGACTGAAATGAGTGAACTGTGTTTATATGCATTTAAATCTGAAAAAGTTAGAACATCTTATATTCGTGAACGGAGGGAGTACTTATGTTATTGTATGTTGTAAAACATTACCTATTCCCAACTCTCATGTGGTTTGATAATTATAGAAAATCCACTCTTTAACTCTTAATCGCCTTTATAATTAATTAGAGTTACTATTCTTGGTTGCCTAAAATATCCTAGTCACCTAAAATTGCACCTTGGTTAGCTTAAATTTGCACTTCTCAGATCATGCAACTATAGTGAAAGTTTTAATCTGAAGTGTCTGCAATTTCACCATACCTTTCTGCTTCTTTTTTCTGCAATTTTCTGCAAAATAGTCCTGCAATTCTATCTATTGTAGATGTTTTTTTATTCCTGCAATGGTTTTATTTTCCTTCTGTAGTAGTAGGATATTAAGTTTTTTTCCGTGCTGATGATGTGTTATCTCACATTATTACTGGTTGTGCATTAGTTGATGCATTTTCTTCAACACATTAGCTAGCTGATGGTTTGATACATGTTCTTACAGTACTTAGTTGTTGATTTGAACTAGACGATGCCCCGCACATTGTTGCGGGAATATTTTGCAATATATTTCTAAAATATTAATAATTTTATGGAAATAAGAATATTTGAAGAAATAATATGTGAGCTAACTAAAAATACATATTGTTATTTGTGTTTGATTATTGTATTTTTGTAAAATATTTATTAAATATATCATGCATGTTTGCGTGTTGAAGTGAGTCTTTTCCTATGACTCATTGAATGTTGAAATGGGTCTTTTCTAATGCATGTTGCTTGATGAGGTGTCATGCTTGCATGTTGAGAGAAATAGATTAGTGGGGGCTAGCTATTTAGATATAGAAGATTTAGATATAGAAAATATGCCATTTGGTCCCATTATAGTTATAGTAGTATTACGGGATGTTCTACAGCAAGATTCTGCTAAATTTGCTCATTTTCCAAACTGCAACCTACAACTTGGAAGTAGCAAAACCATTTAATATGGTGTACATTATGAATAGGATTCTTCGTGCAAGAACTCCGTGTTGAAAGAGGAAGACTCTGTATAACCATGCTCGGCGGCGTCAAGAGGCAGCGGCGGTGCACAAAGGCACTCATCTGAACAGGTTTGCCCACTGAACGTTCATCATGCATGTACTTTCAGGCACTCCTTTTTTTTCAGGCACTCCTAAATTGTCTTAACAGTCTAAGCAGTTACACGTACAATACTGAATCTCAGATCGATCAGCAATGCTCTACACTGGACCATGCCATAGAGTACATGAAGTCACTCCAGTAACAGATCCAGGTACTTTCTCTAGCCTTCTGAATCTAAGTGCGCATGTATATTCAGAATTTCCTCTCGGGGGACGGCTCGGGCTTACTACATGTCAATTTGTTGCAGGTGTTATCCTGCGGCGGCTACGGCATGCAGCGGCTGCTCTTCCCGTGCACCTGCAGCCAGGCTCCCCATACTGTTGTAACTGCGGCGCCCGCGGGCGCGCCGGCAGCGCCACTGGGCTTGGCGCCGCCGCCACCGCCACAAGCCGCCGCCGCGGCACCGCTCTGCCCAACACTACCACTACCACCACAGCCAGCAGCAGTCGTACCGGATCTGAACCCAGTGACGCTGGGACCGCAGGGCGCCTTGAGCATCAGTGGATTGGTCCGCATGAACGCCGGGGTGGCAGACGAGATGGCGAGCAACACGTCTGAGATCCCGTTTGGTGGCTGCGCGCGCTGCAGCTTTCGTCGTCATGCAGGAGATTGCTAGCTGATCTCTATGCTGTTGGGAACTTGGGATTTGGGAACTCGGTCGAGGTTATAAGCTTTAGGACAAATCTCCGGTGGCTGTGCTGCAATGTGTGTAATCTGACGACTTAAGTTACAGAAACATCAAATATATATCGACTCCTTTTCGTAAGACAAATTTTCTAGAAAAAAAATTCTTATATCTTTGACTCGTAGACAGTACGTTTTATCATCCCGCGTCGCCCTCCCGCTAGGGCGGCTCGGGTGGAAACCCTAGCCCCTGCCGCCGGGCACGTCCATCCTCCCCTTTCCCTCCGCCGCCACTAGAGGAGGTCACCGGGCGAAGCCCTAGGCGGCTGATGACGGCGGCGGAGGCTCTCTTCCCTCCCACGCCAGATCAGGTGAGGCGGGTCACCCATGGCGTCGGGGCGCTTTTCTCCCCCGATCTGCATCGCGGCGGCGCGGCTGTTCGTCCTGAGCGACGGCGCAAGGTGGCGGCGTGGTGCTGGGAGGGGGCGGCGAAGCTACTAGGCTTCGAGGAAGATCTGGTGGCGCCGGCCGTTTGAAGGGCTCGCGGGGTCATGGCAGCCTTGGTCGCTGTCGGTGTCAAACCCGGCGGATCTCAGATAGGGGGTCCCGAACTGTGCGTATGAGGCAGATGGTAACAGGAGGCAGGGGACACAAAGTTTACCCAGGTTCAGGCCCTCTTGATGGAGGTGATACCCTACGTCCTGCTCGATTGATCTTGATGATATGAGTATTACAAGAGTTGATCTACCACGAGATCGTAGAGGCTAAACCCTAGAAGCTAGCCTATGGTATGATTGTTGTTGTCCTACGGACTAAACCCTCCGGTTTATATACACATCGGAGGGGGCTGGGGTTACACATAGTCGGTTACAAGGGAGGATATCTACATATCCGTATTGCCAAGCTTGCCTTCCACGCCAAGAAAAGTCTCATCCGGACACGGGACGAAGTCTTCAATCTTGTATCTTGATAGTCCAATAGTCCGTCTGTCCGGAGACCCCTTAATCCAGGACTCCCTCAGTAGCCCCTGAACCAGACTTCAATGACGATGAGTCCGGCATGCAGATTTATCTTCGGCATTCCAAGGCGGGTTTCTCCTCCGAATACACCATAGAAGATCTTGAACACGAGGATAGTGTCAGGCTCTACAAAATAAGTTCCACATACCACCGTAGAGAGAATAATATTTTCACAAATCTAATCTGCTGACACGTTTAGCAACATGACATCATGTCATGGCCCGGTCATTATTCGAACCATTTTTCTCAACCAGCACTGCACATATCGTGAGGCGATTTTCTTGACACGTCTTGTCAAAGCAGAGATCGTGCCCCCGTTATTACGGGATTCTCATCAATATGGATGTGGGTAACCCAACCGTGCCATCAATTACGGCGCTTGGGGAATAAGAGGTTTTACCAGGTGAGTGGGGAGGCGCACCGCCTCTTCTGCCCTTATAAAGGGACAAGGATTCACTCTTTTCACCCACGCCTTCTTCCTGATTCATTTCCTTCTGCTCAGGCTCCAGCGCCCAAGCATTCACCTTCTCTGCCCACAAAAGGCCTTCCAAAGATGTCTGGATCCGGAGCAAGAGGCAAATGGATGGCCTCTACTGCGTGAGAGAAGGATATCAAAAAGTTTCTAGAGGCCGGGTATCTGGCCGAGAAAATCAGCCACCGTGTCCCGACGGCGGGACAGATCGTCCCCACTCCGTTACCCCGCGAGAGGGTTGTATTCCTCCCTCACTTTGTCCGCGGGCTAGGGTTTCCCCTCCACCCGTTCATTCGTGGCATCATGTGCTATTATGGGATCGATCTTCACGATATGTACCCTAATTCCTTCCTCAACATATCTACATTCATTGTCGTGTGCGAGGCTTTCCTCCGCATTTCGCCGCA
Source organism: Triticum dicoccoides (assembly GCF_002162155.2). Classification (NCBI taxonomy): domain Eukaryota; kingdom Viridiplantae; phylum Streptophyta; class Magnoliopsida; order Poales; family Poaceae; genus Triticum; species Triticum dicoccoides. The sequence goes on along the minus strand of NC_041386.1, from coordinate 554,892,026 downwards.
CTTCGGTTTATGGCTGAAGGTTTTTAATGTGAAGCCCAAGGTGGTGGGCGGCGAGCACGCCGAGTGCGCTGGTGTTGGGTTTCGTAGGAAATTTTTGAAATTACTACGAAACCCGACAGTGGCATTCGAGCCTAGGTTTTATATGTTGATGTTATATGCACGAGTAGAACACAAGTGAGTTGTGGGCGATATAAGTCATACTGCTTACCAGTATGTCATACTTTGGTTCGGCGGTATTGTTGGACGAAGCGGCCCGGACCGACATTACGCGTACGCTTACGCGAGACCGGTTCTCCCGACGTGCTTTGCACATAGGTGGCTTGCGGGTGACAGTTTCTCCAACTTTAGTTGAACTGAGTGTGGCTACGCCCGGTCCTTGCGAAGGTTAAAATAGCACCAACTTGACAAACTATCGTTGTGGTTTTTGATGCGTAGGTAAGATTGGTTCTTGCTTAAGCCCGTAGCAGTCACGTAAAACATGCAACAACAAAGTAGAGGACGTCTAACTTGTTTTTGCAGGGCATGTTGTGATGTGATATGGTCAAGACATGATGCTAAATTTTATTGTATGAGATGATCATGTTTTGTAACCGAGTTATCGACAACTGGCAGGAGCCATATGGTTGTCGCTTTATTGTATGCAATGCAATCGCGCTGCAATGCTTTACTTTATCACTAAGTGGTAGCGATAGTCGTGGAAGCATAAGATTGGCGAGACGACAACGATGCTACGATGGAGACCAAGGTGTCGCGCCGGTGACGATGGTGATCATGACGGTGCTTCGGAGATGGAGATCACAAGCACAAGATGATGATGGCCATATCATATCACTTTTATTGATTGCATGTGATGTTTATCTTTTATGCATCTTATCTTGCTTTGATTGACGGTAGCATTATAAGATGATCTCTCACTAAATTATCAAGAAGTGTTCTCCCTGAGTATGCACCATTGCGAAAGTTCTTCGTGCTGAGACACCACGTGATGATCGGGTGTGATAGGCTCTACGTTCAAATACAACGGGTGCAAAACAGTTGCACACGCGGAATACTCAGGTTATACTTGACGAGCCAAGCATATACAGATATGGCCTCGGAACACGGAGACCGAAAGGTCGAGCGTGAATCATATAGTAGATATGATCAACATAGTGATGTTCACCAATGAAACTACTCCATCTCACGTGATGATCGGATATGGTTTAGTTGATTTGGATCACGTAATCACTTAGAGGATTAGAGGGATGTCTATCTAAGTGGGAGTTCTTAAGTAATATGATTAATTGAACTTAAATTTATCATGAACTTAGTCCTGGTAGTATTTTGCAAATTATGTTGTAGATCAATAGCTCGCGTTGTTGCTTCCCTGTGTTTATTTTGATATGTTCCTAGAGAAAATTGTGTTGAAAGATGTTAGTAGCAATGATGCGGATTGGATCCGTGATCTGAGGTTTATCCTCATTGCTGCACAGAAGAATTATGTCCTTGATGCACCGCTAGGTGACGGACCTATTGCAGGAGCAGATGCAGACGTTATGAACGTTTGGCTAGCTAAATATGATGACTACTTGATAGTTTAGTGCACCATGCTTAATGATATGAAGTCTCCAACAAGTTCTATAGCTAAAAGATGGAGGAGAATCGCTCAACTAGTGAGCATGTGCGTAGATTGTCTAAGTACAACAATCGCTTGAATCAAGTGGGAGTTAATCTTCCAGATAAGATAGTGATTGACAGAATTCTCTAGTCACCATCACCAAGTTAGTAGAACTTCATGATGAACTATGATATGCAAGGGATAACGGAAACGATTCCCAAGCTCTTCGTAATGCGGAAATTGACGAAGGTAGAAATCGAGAAAAACGTCAAGTGTTGATGGTAGACAAGACCACTAGTTTCAAGAAAAGGGCAGAGGGAAGAAGGGGAACTTCAAGAAGAACAGCAAGCAAGTTGCTGCTCAAGTGAATAAGCCCAAGTCTGGTCCTAAGCCTGAGACTAAGTGTTTCTACTGCAAAGGGACTGGTCACTGGAAGCGGAACTACCCCAAGTGATTGGCAGTTAAGAAGAATGGCAAAGTGAACATAAGTATATTTGATATACATGTTATTGATGTGTACTTTACTAGTGTTTATAGCAACCCCTCAGTATTTGATACTAGTTCAGTTGCTAAGATTAGTAACTCGAAACGGGAGTTGCAGAATAAACAGAGACTAGTTAAGGGTGAAGTGACGATGTGTGTTGGAAGTGATTCCAAGATTGATATGATCATCATCGCACACTCCCTATACTTTCGGGATTAGTGTTGAACCTGAATAAGTGTTATTTGGTGTTTAAGCATGAATATGATTTGATCATGTTTATTGTAATACGATTATTCATTTAAGAGAATAAATGGTTGTTCTGTTTACATGAATAAAACCTTATATGGTTACACACCCAATGAAAATAGTTCGTTGGATCTCGATCGTAGTGATACACATAATCATAATATTGAAACCAAAAGATGCAAAGTTAATAATGATAGTGCAACTTATTTGTAGCACTGCCGTTTAGGTCATATTGGTGTAAAGCGCATGAAGAAACTCCATGCTGATGGGATTTTGGAATCACTTGATTATGAATCACTTGATGCTTGCGAACCATACCTCATGGGCAAGATGACTAAGACTCCGTTCTCCGGAGCGAGCAACTGACTTATTGGAAATAATACATGCTGATGTATGCGGTCCGATGAGTGTTAAGGCTCACGACAAGTACCGTTATTTTCTGAACTTCACAGATGATTTGAGCAGATATGGGTATATCTACTTGATGAAACATAAGTCTGAAACATTTGAAAAGTTCAAAGAATTTCAGAGTGAAGTGGAAAATCATCGTGACAAAGAAAATAAAGTTTCTACGATCTGATCGCGGAGACAAATATTTGAGTTACGAGTTTGGTCTTCAATTAAAACAATGTGGAATAGTTTCACAAACTCATGCCACATGGAACACCACAGCATAAAGGTGTGTCCGAACGTCATAACCGTACTTTATTGGATATAGTGCAATCTATGATGTCTCTTACCGATCTACCACTATCGTTTTGGGGTTATGCATTAGGGACAGCTGCATTCACGTTAAATAGGGCACCATCTAAATCCGTTGAGACGACACCGTGTGAACTATGGTTTGGCAAGAAACCTAAGCTGTCGTTTCTTAAAGTTTGGAGTTGCGATGCTTATGTGAAAAAGTTTCATCTCGATAAGCTCAAACTCAAATTGGAGAAATATGTCTTCATAGGATACCCAAAGGAGATAGTTGGGTACACCTTCTATCACATATCCGAAGGCAAGACATTCGTTGCTAAGAATGGATCCTTTCTAGAGAAGGAGTTTCTCTCGAAAGAAGTGAGTGGGAGGAAAGTAGAGAACTTGATGAGGTAACTGTACTTGCTCCCTTATTGGAAAGTAGTTCATCACAGAAATCTGTTCCTGTGACTACTACACCAATTAGTAAGGAAGCTAATGATGATGATCATGTAACTTCAGATCAAGTTACTATCGAATCTCGTAGGTAAACCAGAGTGAGATCCGCACCAGAGTGGTACGGTAATCCTATTCTGGAGGTCATGTTACTTGACCATGACGAACTTGCGAACTATGAGGAAGCGATGATGAGCCCAGATTCCGCGAAATGGTTTGAGGCCATGAAATCTGAGATATGATCCATGTATGAGAACAAAGTATGGACTTTGATGGATTTGCCCGATGATCGGCAAGCCATAGAAAATAAATGGATCTTCAAGAGAAAGACGGACGCTGATAGTAGTGTTACTATCTACAAAGCTAGAATTGTCGCAAAAAGGTTTTCGACAAGTTCAAGGTGTTGACTACGATGAGAGTTTCTCACTCGTATCTATGCTTAAGTCTGTCCGAATCATGTTAGCAATTGCCGCATTTTATGAAATCCGGCAAATTGATAAACAAAACTGCATTCCTTAATGGATTTATTAAAGAAGAGTTGTATATGATACAACCAGAAGGTTTTGTCAATCTTAAAGGTGCTAACAAAATGTGCAACCTCCAGCGATCCATCTATGGACTGGTGCAAACATCTCGGAGTTGGAATATACGCTTTGATAAGTTGATCAAAGCATATAGTTTTATACAGACTTGCGGTGAAGCCTGTATTTACAAGAAAGTGAGTGGGAGCACTACAACATTTCTGATAAAGTATATGTGAAAGACATATTGTTGATCGGAGATAATGTAGAATTATTCTGCAAAGCATAAAGGAATGTTTGAAAGGAGTTTTTCAAAGAAATACCTCGGTGAAGCTGCTTACATATTGATTTTCAAGATCTATAGAGATAGATCAAGACGCTTGATAAGTTTTTTCAATGAGTACATACCTTGACAAGATTTTGAAGTAGTTCAAAATGGAACAGTCAAAGAAAAAGTTTCTTGCCTGTGTTACAAGGTGTGAAGTTGAGTAAGACTTAAAGCCCGACCACGGCAGAAGATAGAAAGAGAATGAAAGTCATTCCCTATGCCTCAGTCATAGGTTCTATAAAGTATGCCATGCTGTGTACCAGATCTATTGTATACCATAAACTGTGTTAAGAGAGGGAGTACAATAGTGATCTAGGAGTAGATCAATGGACAGCGGTCAAAATTATCCTTACTGGAATAAGGATATGTTTCTCGATTACAGAGGTGACAAAAGGTTCATCGTAAAGGGTTACGCCGATGCAAGTTTTGACACTGATCCAGATGACTCTAAGTCTCAATCTGTATACATATTGAAAGTGGGAGCAATTAGCTAGAAGTAGCTCCATGCAGAGCATTGTTGACATAGAAATTTGCAAAATACATGCGGATCTGAATGTGGCAGACCCGTTGACTAAACTTCTCTCACAAGCAAAACATGATCACTTTTTGGGTCTTAATCACATAGCGATGTGAACTAGATTATTGAATCTAGTAAACCCTTTGGGTGTTAGTCACATGGAGATGTGAACCAATCACATAAAGATGTGAACTATTGATGTTAAAACACATGGCGATGTGATCTAGATTATTAACTCTAGTGCAAGTGGGAGACCGAAGGAAATATGCCCTAGAGGCAATAATAAAGTTATTATTTATTTCCTTATATCATGATAAATGTTTATTATTCATGCTAGAATTGTATTAACCGGAAACATAATACATGTGTGAATACATAGACAAACAAAGTGTCACTAGTATGCCTCTACTTGACTAGCTCGTTAATCAAAGATGGTTATGTTTCCTAACCATGGACAAAGAGTTGTTATTTGATTAACGGGATCACATCATTAGGTGAATGATTTGATTGACATGACCCATTCCATTAGCTTAGCACCCGATCGTTTAGTATGTTGCTATTGCTTTCTTCATGACTTATACATGTTCCTATGACTATGAGATTATGCAACTCCCGTTTGCCAGAGAAACACTTTGTGTGCTACCAAACTCACAACGTAACTGGGTGATTATAAAGGAGCTCTACAGGTGTCTCCAAAGGTGCATGTTGGGTTGGCGTATTTCGAGATTAGGATTTGTCACTCCGATTGTCGGAGAGGTATCTCTGGGCCCTCTCGGTAATGCACATCACTTAAAGCCTTGCAAGCATTGCAACTAATGAGTTAGTTGCGGGATGATGTATTACAGAACGAGTAAAGAGACTTGCCGGTGACGAGATTGAACTAGGTATGGGATACCGACGATCGAATCTCAGGCAAGTAACATATCGATGACAAAGGGAACAATGTATGTTGTTATGCGGTCTGACCGATAAAAGATCTTCGTAAAATATGTAGGAGCCAATATGAGCATCCAGGTTCCGCTATTGGTTATTGACCGGAGACGTGTCTCGGTCATGTCTACATTGTTCTCAAACCCGTAGGGTCCGCATGCTTAAGGTTACGATGACAGTTATATTATGAGTTTATGCATTTTAATGTACCGAAGGTTGTTCGGAGTCCCGGATGTGATCACGGACATGACGAGGAGTCTCGAAATGGTCGAGACATAAAGATTGATATATTGGAAGCCTATGTTTGGATATCGAAAGTGTTCCGGGTGAAATCGGGATTTTACCGGAGTACCGGGAGGTTATCGGAACCCCCCCGGGAGCTATATGGGCCTAAGTGGGCCTTAGTGGAAAAGAGAAGGGGCAGCCCAAGATGGGCCGCGCGCCCCTCCCCTCCCTTGGTCCGAAGGAGAGGGGGCTTCGTAGTAATTTCAAAATTTTCCTACGCACACGCAAGATCATGGTGATGCATAGCAACGAGAGGGGGAGAGTGTGATCTACGTACCCTTGTAGACCGACAGCGGAAGCGCTGTGACAACGCGGTTGATGTAGTCGTACGTCTTCACGATCCGACCGATCCAAGTACCGTTACTCCGGCACCTCCGAGTTCTTGGCACACGTTCAGCTCGATGACGATCCTCGGACTCCGATCCAGCAAAGTGTCGGGGAAGAGTTCCGTCAACACGATGGCGTGGTGACGATCTTGATGTACTACCGTCGCAGGGCTTCGCCTAAGCACCGCTACAATATTATCAAGGACTATGGTGGAAGGGGGCACCGCACACGGCTAAGAATATGATCACGTGGATCAACTTGTGTTTCTCTGGGGTGCCCCTGCCTCCGTATATAAAGGCTCAAGGGGGGGTGCGGCCGGCCTAGGAGAGGCGCGCCAGGAGGAATCCTACTCCCTCTGGGAGTAGGATTCCCCCCCCCCCCCAATCCTAGTTGGAATAGGATTCGCGGAGGGGGGAAAAGAGAGAGGGGGGCCGGCACCCTCTCTCTTTTCCTATTCGGACCAAGGGAGGGGAGGGGCGCGCGGCCCATCTTGGGCTGCCCCTTCTATTTTCCACTAAGGCCCACTTAGGCCCATATAGCTCCCGGGGGGGTCCGGTAACCTCCCAGTACTCCGGTAAAATCCCGATTTCACCCGGAACACTTCCGATATCCAAACATAGGCTTCCAATATATCAATCTTTATGTCTCGACCATTTCGAGACTCCTCGTCATGTCCGTGATCACATCCGGGACTCCGAACAACCTTCGGTACATCAAAATGCATAAACTCATAATATAACTGTCATCGTAACCTTAAGCGTGCGGACCCTACGGGTTCGAGAACAATGTAGACATGACCGAGACACGTCTCCGGTCAATAACCAATAGTGGAACCTGGATGCTCATATTGTCTCCTACATATTCTACGAAGATCTTTTATCGGTCAGACCGCATAACAACATACGTTGTTCCCTTTGTCATCGGTATGTTACTTGCCCGAGATTCGATCGTCGGTATCCCATACCTAGTTCAATCTCGTCACTGGCAAGTCTCTTTACTCGTTCTGTAATACATCATCCCGCAACTAACTCATTAGTTGCAATGCTTGCAAGGCTTTAAGTGATGTGCATTACCAAGAGGGCCCAGAGATACCTCTCCGACAATCGGAGTGACAAATCCTAATCTCGAAATACGCCAACCCAACATGTACCTTTGGAGACACCTGTAGAGCTCCTTTATAATCACCCAGTTACGTTGTGACATTTGGTAGCACACAAAGTGTTCCTCTGGCAAACGGGAGTTGCATAATCTCATAGTCATAGGAACATGTATAAGTCATGAAGAAAGCAATAGCAACATACTAAATGATCGGGTGCTAAGCTAATGGAATGGGTCATGTCAATCAAATCATTCACCTAATGATGTGATCCCGTTAATCAAATAACAACTCTTTGTCCATGGTTAGGAAACATAACCATCTTCGATTAACGAGCTAGTCAAGTAGAGGCATACTAGTGACACTCTGTTTGTCTATGTATTCACACATGTATTATGTTTCCGGTTAATACAATTCTAGCATGAATAATAAACATTTATCATGATATAAGGAAATAAATAATAACTTTATTATTGCCTCTAGGGCATATTTCCTTCAGCGGGCGCTATGGTAAGCAAGATGCCCAACGTCATATGGCCAACAGGAACCTTTAATGATTCTGTTAAGGAGTGGCAACAACAGTGGTTTTACATCACTGAGCCGTGCGGCAAGGAATGGGCCGCATCGATCGAGTTTCGATCCAGCGCCCCTCTGCGGCTTACATCCTGGGTCAAGAAAGACCTGGACTAGTCCTCGTCCGACGAACTGTCGGTGCTCCAGACACGCGTTAAAGATATGGGAGATAAGAACATTGAACTTGTCAACGTAGTCCAGGTGATGTTAGTCTGCCGGATACTGCCTTGTCAACACCGGACTTGCAATCTATGGGAATTCGATCCGTCTAGGCACCAAACTTTGCGAGGGTTCTTCGGCTCCTCGCACAAGGACATCTGCAAGGTGCTTTTCAAGTCCAGTAAATCATGGCCGGACTCCGCCGAAGACCGCGAGTACCAACTATCCCACCATGCAAGTTCGGTGAGTTTATCAAACTTTTCTATCCGCATGACCGAAAGGAAGCGCTTAACGCGTGTTTATTCAACTCTCCCAGAGCTGGACGAAGAAGGGGGAGCAGATCCATTGTCCGGCCTCGCTTCCCGAAGACCCGACCATCCCACTTCTGATGAAGATGCTGGTCCCGGCGCCTTACAAGGTGCCGAAGAAGACAGCTGAGAAGGATGCCAAAAAGACCCGGGGCGGCCTTCGTCGTCGCGGCACTTCGGACACAATACCCGAAGGCTCTGATGCCCATTCCGCCTCCGAAGAGGATGAAAAGGAGGAGGAAGATGAATCCCCTGCGGGGGGAAGAAGGAAGAGGACGACCTCCACACCCTTGGAGGCCGAACTGCCGAAAAGGGGAAGGGCTTCTCTTCCGGAGGAATCTACTGCCGCCGCCGACAGTGGCCCGGCATGGGATCCCAGGGCCCAGCCCCTGGTGAACTCGTAAGTATGTAAAATCCGAGTATGTTTAAGCGTCTGGACTCATTGTGGCTTAGTATTTTAACCTTAAGCCATATTTTTTGGTAGTCCGGTGAGGTCCCGTAGCAAACAATCCTCATCAGAGGACCTGATGAGCTCAAATGCTATGGAGAGTAGGACTCCCCCAAAGGCCCCTTCCTCCAAATAGGTGCATAACACCGAGGCTTCGTCCCAGAAGGACCCCGGCCAAGGAGGAAAGGAAGAAACCGTGAAGGCGGTGCCTGGAGGTCAAACCGCAGGGGCCAGACACGTGGAAAAGATTCCCGTGGGGTCTGACAACGGGGGCAATCCTGAGTTCGGCTCTCCACCGAATGCGATTCCAGAGGCCTATACGGCTCCAGAATCAAGAAGGCAGCCTCCTTCGGCTGGAGGGGGCGTGCCTGTTCTGCCGGCGACCTCTGTCCATCCAGATGTGTCAGATGCTTTGTTGGTGGCGTTACGAGACGCCTCCATCATTGACGAACACCGTGCCCTTATGGGTGCGGTGATTGAGAAGATTCAGTCAGCTGAGAGTGGACTAAACGAAGCCTGTATCAGCCTTATAAGAGGCTTTGAGGTATGTTTTATAAGTTGCCGAAGAGTGTCATAGTATAGATAGTAGCCCCAGATACACTGTTCGGTGAAAGAAAGAACCGGACAGGGGATTGCATTGATGATCACAGGAAGACTCATTGAATGATATTGATTTCTCTTCTGTTTCAAGCAGATACCTGTAGCGGCTGCTGCCTCTCGTACTGCGGAGATCTCCGGACTGAATCAAAGTCTGGAGCGGGCCATAGAAGAAATTGGCCAATTAAAAATGCAGTTGAGAGATAAACAAGATATGCACAAGCTTTACGTGCATTTATTGTGAAATAAATGTACAGTATGAAATAAGCCGCATAATTTGTGCTAGGGGTTATGACCGAAGTCGAGGCCCTCAAAAGGGTCGTTGCCAAGGCCAAGGAAAAGGCGGCCACGGAGCGGACTCTTCATGAGAAACATGAGGCCAAAGTTATTAAAGCTGAGTAGGAGCTGCAAGAGGTCGTAAGTAAATGCGAGACCTTGGAGCAAAGTTTAACGGAGAAAGAGTCCAAACTCACCAAGGCACGTCAAGCCACGAGCGATGCCCGGGGGGAAACCAAAAGTGCCCTGCAGGGGATCCAAGAGGCGAGGAAGATCGCGGCGGGTAAAGCTTTTCCCATGTAAACCAAGTATTTGAAGGGAAAACTATGTTTCTGATTGTGAATCCGAACTTCTCAGGTGTATTTGCCGAGCTACCTCACAACATATCAGATGCCGCTCAATTCTACCGAGCCGAGGGAAGGAACACCGCCGATAAGCTCTTTTGGTCGCAGTATTTGGTGCCGAATTATCCGGTGCCTTTTGCCGATCAACTGAAACAGCTGATCGGACTGCATAAGGCGGCAGAACTAGCCATGAAAGATATGGTTATCCGGCTATGGCCTGCCGAGCCGATTCCAAGCAACTACTTCGGGCTCATGAGGCGGCTTGTAAGCGCTTGCCCTCGACTTGACGTCATCAAGCGGTCGGTCTGTATAGAAGGAGCACGAATGGCCTTCGCCCTCGCAAAGGTGCACTGGGGGAAGATGGATGCTGAAAAGCTAGTGACTGAGGGATCGCCAGAGGGGAAGGAGCACCACAAGCCCGAATTATATTATAAGAGTGTCCTAAAAGGATCCTACCTTGCAGCGGAGCTATGCACCAAGGAAATTATATTTTCATGAATGCCAATCATGTTATCCTTTGTAATGTTTGAACAAGGTCCTTTATATGTCGCCTGTTATATAAAAGTTTACCCTCCTGTGCGGCCGTTTTTATGTTAAAACTGAGAGTTGGCCAGTCATCGGCTTCTGCCCCCACGTAAGAAGTACGGGGGTGTCCGGGATAATCCTGAGCATTCTTTATCCCAGTTTTGGGTCCTCCGAAGGAGGTGCTCAGCACAACGAACCAGGCAATCGGACTATAGGGCTTTATCACTCTCACTTAGCCATAGGGGCTTTAGTATGGTCGGTGCAGCCCCTTGTGTTCGGAAGACCGTACTAGGGGCTCTATAAGCACCTGATCGGAGAAAAAGCCGATCCATCGCACGCTGCATTGGTTATGGCATTATGCGGGAGAAATCCTTAAAGATTTTGTGACCACTCGAACAGCTGACCAGCTCTCGCCGTATCATGACAGTCAGTTTTCGGCTTTCTCTACTGAGGTGCTCATCCAAAAGAACCGGGACAGAATCGCAGTAGTTCTCCCAGTGCTACCTTAGCCGATATAGCGGAACGTAAGGTACCAAAACATGGGAGCTGGGCAAACCCAACTATTGACCCAAGACATGATTCGGAGCTGATGCATATAATGCTATAGGTTCGGGGTGCTGAACTTCCATGAAGGTGTTCGGACTTTTATTGCCGTGTTACGGGAAAAATGAAGCCCCTGGCATATTTAAGGCATATCACTGTGTACGGATGCCACTTGACGAAATGATTTCGATAAGAAATAATCAGCAGGTAAACGTCATATAAATCCACATGTTGTATTGGAATAATACGTCTATGCATATGGGCACAAGTAATGTGAAAAAAAGAAGTTGTGATAGCAGAACCTTCTGTGACCAGGGGGAAGAGCACTAGTAGAAAAAGGATCAAATGTGCGACACATTAGTCCCGGTTTGTAACAGAACCGGCACTAATGTGTCCATTAGTGCTGGTTCCAACGGCTAGGCGGGAGGAGCTCTTTAGTACCGGTTTGTGGCGAACCTTTAGCACCGGTCCGTGCCATGAACCGGTACTAATGAGAGTGGTGGCAGGATGTTATCAGAGTGGGGTCCCTCCAGCACCTTTAGTACCGGTTCGTGCCACGAACCGGTACTAAAGGTCGTCCTATATAAACCCTTCGTCCACCAGCACTCTGTTCTTCCCCCTTTCCCCTCTCCCTCTCCTCTGTTCTTCCCTTCTTCCTCTCGAGTTCATCACAAAATTTGCCCCAAATTTGTCAAGATTTGCAGGCCCCCATCTATTCAAATGATCACAAAGGTTAGCAACTTTGTCCTTTCATCTCTCATTGCTAGATTAGCTCTTGCATTGGTTTATATAGTGATTAATTGTGGGTTTTAGTAATTTGGGAGGAATTATATGTGGTAGTATTTGATTTATATGCAAATTGAGGTCAAAATAACACTTAGTTTGCATATGTAGGTGTGGCTTACTTAGTGCCTTCTAAATCTCCGTCGTAACCACCGTCGATCGCCCACACCGTCCCGTTGCCGGCACCACCTTGTGGTGAGCCTCTTGTTCATGAAATTTTATATAAAAAATTGATGTTTGTGTGATTTGGCTATATAGTTACTTGTATAATTATCTTACCTATACGTTGTTTGTTATACATAGTGCCATGGTTTTGATATCCGTCCCCGTCCCCGTCGGCCCTCGCCCTTGTTATGATTCGGATGTGGTATATTCTCTTTTAAAACTATTTGTTGCATTTCGTGTTTATGACAATTTATGCCCATCAAGTTGACATAGATATTTGTATGTAGGAGGTAGTTGAACCGGAAATTCCAACCGACCCTATTGTCGAGAGGTTAAATTTAGTTGAAAGAGAAAACGAGGATTTGAAAGAAAAATTGAAAAGAATTGAGGGGGAGAAGATAGAATTGGAGTTGCATGTTGCCGATGTCGTCGATGATCACAAGATTAAGATGGAGAAAATGCGCTTGAAGATTAGAAAGATTAGAAAATATGCCATTCATATTGAGGCTTGGTATCGTTATGCTGTTGGATCAATTGTTACCTTAGTTGCGATCTTGATCGCATTTGTTGTTGCATTTAAATTCTTTAGCTAGAGAGTTATTTGTTTGTTGCATTTAAGTGTTGTATGAACTTTATGTATTGTATTAATTTGGTGTTTTCGGTGTTGTGTATTGAAGATGAGCCGACAATGGATGTACGATGACCGATGCTCTCCCGAGTTCATTAATGGCGTGCATACTTTTCTGCTTGCGGCTGAGGCAAACAAGCGGGCGGATGGTTTTATGCGTTGTCCATGTGCTGGCTGTAAGAATGGTCACAATTACTCTATGTCAAGAACCATTCACGTCCACCTGTTTGAGTCCGGTTTCATGCCCCACTATAATGTTTGGACCAAGCACGGAGAAAGAGGGGTTATGATGGAAGACAATGAAGAAGAAGAGGAGGACGACAACAATCCTGGCCATGGGTTCCCTGAATACTATGATACAACAATGAGGGAAGAAGTTGAGCCGGTAATGCGGGAAGAAGCTGAGCCGGCAATGTGGGAAGAAGCTGAAGAAGAGGCATCGGATGAGCCCGTTGATGATCTAGGTCGGGCCATTGCCGATGCAAAGAGAAACTGCGCAAGTGATTTGGAGAAGAAGAAGTTGCAGCGCATGTTAGAGGATCACAAAAAATTGTTGTACCCGAATTGTGTAGGTGACAAGAAAAAGCTGGGCACCACACTGGAATTGCTACAATGGAAGGCAAAGAATGGTGTATCTGACAAGGGATTTGGAAAGTTGCTGGTAATGATAAAGAATATGCTTCCAAAGGACAACGAATTGCCCGAGAGTACGTACGAAGCAAAGAAGGATGTCTGCCCTCTAGGGTTAGAGGTGCAGAAGATACATGCATGCCCTAATGATTGCATCCTCTACCGTGGTGAGTACGAGGATTTAAACGCTTGCTCGGTATGTGGTGCATTGCACTATAAGATCAGCCGCGATGACCCTGGTGATGTCGAGGGGAGCGCCCCAGGAAGAAGATTCCTGCCAAGGCGATGTGATGGCACAGAGAAGACCGTAAGAAAGACAGAAAGTTGAGAGTACCCGCTGACGGGTCACAATGGAGAAAAATCGAAAGAAAGTATCGGAAGGAGTTTGCAGATGACGCAAGGAACATATGGTTTGGTCTAAGCGCAGATGGCATTAATCCTTTTGGGGAGCAGAGCAGCAACCATAGCACCTGGCCTATGACTCTATGTTTGTATAACCTTCCTCCTTGGTTGTGCATGAAGCGGAAGTTCATTATGATGCCAGTGCTCATCCAAGGCCCTAAGCAACCCGGCAACGACATTGATGTGTACCTAAGGCCATTAGTGAAGAACTCTTACAACTGTGAAATGAAACAGGTGTACGTGCATGGGATGAGCACATGGGGGAAGAATTTGACCTAAAGTCGTTGCTGTTCGTGACCATCAATGATTGCCCTGCTCTCAGTAACCTTTCAGGACAGACAAACAAGGGATACCGCGCATGCACGCACTGTTTGGACAATACCGACAGTATATATTTGGCTAATTGTAAGAAGAATGTGTACCTGGGACATCGTTGATTTCTTCCGAGCAGGCATCCCGTAAGAAAGAAAGGCAAGCATTTCAAAGGTGAGGCGGATCACCGGACGAAGCCTCGCCACCGTACTGGTGCTGATGTACATGATATGGTCAAGGATTTGAAGGTGGTCTTTGGAAAGGGTCCTGGTGGACAACCTGTTCCGAATGACGCTGACGGACGCACACCCATGTGGAAGAAGAAATCTATATTTTGGGACCTGCCCTATTGGAAAGACCTAGAGGTCCGCTCCGCAATCGACGTGATGCATGTGACGAAGAATATTTGTGTGACCCTGCTTGGCTTCTTGGGCGTGTATGGGAAGACAAAAGATACACCTGAGGCACGGGAGGACCAGCAACGTATGCACGGAAAAGACGGCATACATCAGGGTCATGCAAGCTACGCTCTTACCAAAGAAGAGAAGGAAATCTTCTTTGAATGCCTGCTCAGTATTAAGGTACCGTCTGGCTTCTCGTCGAATATAAATGGAATAATAAACATGGCAGAGAAAAAGTTTCAGAACCTAAAGTCTCATGACTGCCACGTAATTATGACGCAACTGCTTCCGGTTGCATTGAGGGGGCTTCTACCAGAAAACGTTCGATTAGCCATTGTGAAGCTATGTGCATTCCTCAATGCAATCTCTCAGAAGGTAATCGATCCAGAAATCATACCAAGGCTAGAGAATGATTTGGTACAATGTCTTGTCAGTTTCAAGTTGGTGTTCCCACCATCCTTCTTCAACATCATGACGCATGTCCTAGGTCACCTATGCGAAGAGATTAACGTTTTGGGTCCTGTATTTCTACACAATATGTTCCCCTTTGAGAGGTTCATGGGAGTCTTAAAGAAATATGTTCATAACCATGCTAGGCCAGAAGGAAGCATCTCCAAGGGCCATGAAAATGAGGAGGTCATTGAGTTTTGTATTGACTTTATTCCTGACCTTAAGACGATTGGTGTTCCTGAATCGCGGCATAAGGGTAGACTGGATGGAAAAGGCACGCTACGAGGGGAACAAATAATATGTATGGACGGACATTCTCTCACTGAAGCACACTACATAGTTCTACAGAATTCCGCCTTGGTGGCTCCGTATATGGATGAACACAAGAATTTGCTACGCTCCAAACACCCGGAGCGGTCTGATGACTGGATTACACGTGAACAAACCAGGAGTTTCGCCAGCTGGTTGCAGACACGTACCATGCATGACGCCTCTATCGAAGATGACTTGTACTTGCTGTCCTAGTTACCATCTTCGAATATAATGACTTTCAAAGGGTACGAGATAAATGGTAATACATTTTACACGATCGCCCAAGATAAGAAGAGCACCAACCAAAACAGTGGTGTCCGCTTTGATGCAGAAACCAAGACGGGAAAGGAAACATATTATGGTTATATACAGGACATATGGGAACTTGACTATCGACGTGGTTTCAAGGTCCCTTTGTTTCGGTGCAAATGGGTCAATATGACACGAGGCGGGGTAACGGAAGACCCGCAGTATGGAATGACAACAATGGATCTCAACAATCTTGCGTATGCAGACGAACCATTCGTCCTAGCCAATGATGTGGCACAGGTTTTTTATGTGAAGGACATGTCTACCAAGCCAAGAAAAAGAAAAGATAAGGGAGCGAATGCATCGTACGATGAGCCAAAGCGGCACATAGTTCTTTCTGGGAAGAGAAACATCATGGGAGTGGATGACAAGACAGACATGTCAGGAGATTATGAAAAGTTTGATGAAATTGCTCCATTCACAGTGAATATTGACCCGAGCATCCAGTTAAATGATGAAGATTTTCCATGGCTACGGCGCAAAGGGACACACGCGAAGAAAAAGTTTCACACCCAAAGATCTGGGATGTGATCGGCTTCACTATCATCACTTTCTTCTGTGTTTCACACCCAGGAGGGAATCTCTATAATAGTTAGGGTAGCTAGTTATGTGTTTTGGCATTTGAAACGCGGAAAAATTTTATGTGCAAACAAACTGGATGCACTTCGTGTACAAAATGGACAATCTCTTTCGAAGTATCAGGGTTTCGGACGAAAACTCATCTGTTACAAAGGCATTTCATTTTTGAAATAACCTAAGCATTACCAAATTGAATATAATGATAAAACACACTAATATTAAACATAAAAAAAGAATCACTGAAAAATCTATTTTCAAAGTTAAGTTATTCACAAACTAGTGATTTATAGAAATTTCAAATAATTCAAAATTTAAACTATTTAAATTTGAAAACTACGGGAACTAACAGAAAGTTTGTAATTTTTTGTACCTAAAGCAAAAATATTCACAAAGAAACTCTAAATAGAGCAAAAAACAACTCAAAAATAAATAAAGCAAAAAAAACAAGAAAATAAAAAAGCCCGCCTACTGGGTCAAAGCGGCCTGCATATGACTAGAAACCCAACGTGTTGTTGGGCCAGGATGTAGGCCCGCAAAGGCCCTGTAGGCCCACAGGATAGCACAGAACAGGTAGGCTCAGTAGGCCTGCTTTGGAGAGGAGCTCGAGAGAGCTACCGCACTAGGGCTTATAAACCAGTGCGGACGCCCCTCGGCTACCAAGGTGGGACTAAACTTGCCGCACCGCACCTGCGCCAGCACACCCCCTTTAGTACCGGGTCGTGGCTCCAACCGGTACTAAAGGGGGGGTCTTTAGTACCGGTTGGTGCCACCACCCGGTACTAAAGGGGTGTCGTTCCCGCCGCTTGGCCTGGCCAAAACAGACCTTTAGTACCGGTTGGTGGCTTCAACCGGTGCTAAAGGTTGTTCTATATAAGAAAACACTTCAAAAAATTTGTCAGTTTCTCATCTCCCTCTGCTTCTTTCTCCTCTGCCCCGTCACCGCCGCCCCTCGCTGCCGCCCCCATTGCCGTCTGTTGCTGTCCCCGTCCCCGTCGTCCTTGTCGCCGCGCCCCGTCGTTGCGCCCCACCCCGTCCTCCCGTCGTCCCCGCCCGGCCCGTCCTCGTCCCCGTCGTCACCGCCCGTCTCCGTCCCCGTCGCCGCCCCCCATCGTCGCGCCTCGCCGGTGAGCTCCTGCCCCGGCCGTACACACACAGACACTGTGTTATAGAAATATTAGAAATGTTAGTTATATAGAAATGTTTTTTAGTTATAGAAATATTAGAAATGTTAGTTATATAGAAATGTTAGTTATATAGAAATGTTAGTTATATAGAAATATTAGAAATGTTGGTTACATAGAAATGTTAGTTATATTAGAAATGTTAGTTATATAGAAATGTTAGTTATATAGAAATATTAGAAATGTTAGTTTTAGTTATAGAAATATTAGAAATGTTAGTTTTAGTTATAAAATTTAGAATTTGCATATATGAAATCACAATCCATCATTTAAAAAATGTTACTTTACTTTTGTGGCATATAGTATTTGTTGTCGACGATGCCTGGCCCGCATCCTCGCCGTCGACCCGTTCGCGACGACGTCCTGCTTCAGAGGACCCATGTCCGGGACTGGGCTCCGCCGGGCTGGCACTGGGAGGTGCTACCTTCAGGGGTGCGACGCTTGGTGAGGAACCCGGCCCCGGGTCCCGTCGTCGACCCTGATCTCCTTCGGTGGCGTTCGCGTGGGTCACTTTCGGTGCGGAGGGAGCCGGTCCCGCCGGAGGTGGTACGTCACTGTGTCAGGGAGGAGGACAAGCACGTCCATCGCTACATGGCTGCTATGGACGTCAGGTTCTCTAATACCTGGCAGGTTCTTTGGGGAGATCACCCGAGCTATGATCCATTGATGGTTCCTTCACTTTGGTTGTCCACCACCTAGATTACTCTCTAGTATTCGATCTTTATTAGCTAGCTAGCTAGCTAGTGATGTATTCGATATATAATATTCGAGACGATGTATTCGAGATTATATCTATTATTCGAGACGATGTATTCGAGATTATATCTATTATTCGAGACGACGTATTCGAGATTATATTCGATGATGCTTATTATGTACTATGATTGATTCAGTTTTTCCTTATTAGTTGATTGCATCCATGCATTGTAATTTGAATATATTTCTTTTGGATTAGTTAAATAAAACCTATGGCGGACAATACCGACAGAGAGGGAGAAGAGGCCCTGTTCAATATCATACGCAATCCTCGCAGGCCAGATGATGATCAGAATGAAGAAGATTATGACGGCTCCGAATATCTAAACAACACCGGGGAGGGTGATATGATATTCGATCGCGACGACCGAATTGATGAAGTCATGAACTATGAACATGATGAAGAAAATGTTGATCTTGAGACAACAAAGACCGGTGAGGTATATATATTTATATAAGCAGGCATCTGGTGATCATCACATGTTTTAAATGACTTGAAGATATATTAACGAATCGATCTTTCTTCTTTCAGCCATCCGGATCGAGCAAATCTTCAGGCAACAGGAAACGAGGCCCGAACAAAAAGTTGAAGGAGGGCGTAAAGTACAATATCGAGGCCATCAAACCTAATGGCGAACCATTAGCGCCTAAGAAGATTGCGGACAAGTTCATTCGTCAGTGCGGAGTTCTTGTGAAGGACCAACTCCCGATCTCCCTTCAAGAATGGAGAGAGCCAGCAAAGCCACGTCCAGGAGTTACTTTTGTCGATGACAGACAAAAACTTCTGCTTTGGGAAATGCTCATGGAACATTTCACCCTACCAGATCATTTCACAGATGCAGATGTGGAGAAAGTCAATGATGTTGCTCTTAGGAAGATGGCGGTTGCATTCGACAACCACAAGAATCGTGTATGGGAAAAGTACGTAAAGGGAGGAAGGAAGACTCCAGTATTCGAGGGAACACTAGAGAAGCAAAGTGCTCATTGGGACGATTTGGTGAAATTCAAGGATTCGGAATTATCTAAGGAACGGTCGACAATAAACAAGGCCAATGCCGTAAAAAAGGATAAGTTCCATAAGCTGGGGCCAGGTGGCTATGCGATGGGAATGCCTAAGCGGGATAAGTCTAAGAAAGAGATGGAGGATGCAGGTGTCACTCCAGAAACATTGAGCTGGCCCCCCAGGTGCAGGACTTGGTTCTATGCGCATGGGGGGAGTTGGACCCGAAGACAGGCAAAGTTTCGAAGAAGGCATGTTTGGACGGAGCCGAAGATAAGCTACTTGTTGCAATAGAAGAGGCTCGATCGGGGGTGTTCGAGCCCAACAGAGAGAATGACGAGCTTACGCGTGCCCAGGGAAATCCTGAACACCCGGGAAGAACATGAGGCAAGGGCGATATTCCGTGGTATGAGGGGTTTTCGGACTGGAACGTCGACTACAGAACCCGTGTGAGAAAGAAGATTGCGGAGGAGAAGAAGAGGAAGATGGAGGAGGAGCAGAGGAAGCTGGACTATGAACGCCTTCAAGGCCTAGAATCAGTGCACGTGGACTTGGCAGTCAAATTCCAGCGGCAGCAGGAGCAGATCGACTCACTTAGCCAGCAAAGGGGGTCTCAGCAGCTGTAGCAGCTAGCGGATGATCCAGCATTGGATAGCACCGTCCCATCCATGCCGAGAAGCAGCGTGGGTTCCGCCCCGGGCGACTAATTGCTGGATAGCTACCCAGTGGATGACATCATGGAGAACACTAACTGCGAGCTACACTTCAAAATGAAGAACAGATCCATGAAGGTGGCAGATGCCCTTGCTTTTACAAATCCCCCCGAGGCAACCTTCCATTGCAACCCGATTCCAGCGGGCTATGATCGTGTCTTGGTTGATGAGGTGGTGGACCAATATTCGGGGCTAGAGCTTGACATTTCTGGAGGTGACGAGGAGCACACACTAGGAGAGGCCAACCATCGTATCATCCTATGGAGAAAGGATTGCATCATCTTTCGAAGGCCACCGACACCGCGTCATCCGACTCCTCATTGAAGTCCGCCACCGAGTCAGTAGACTCCCGCTCCTCCAAGTCCACCAACGCGTCAGGCCACTCCTCCAAGTCCGGCACAGCTTCAGGCCACTACTCCTCCTCCAAGTCTGGCAAAGCGTCAGGCCACTCCTCCTCCAAGTCTGGCACAGCTTCAGGCCACTCCTCCTCCTCCAACTCAGCCATGTCAGCCATCTTCGCCGCCTCAGCAATCACGGAAGAGAGCCGCCTCAGCTATGGTGCGTAGCGGTACAAGTCTAGGTAGTATTGGAGGTACAGGCGGAGGCAAGCGATTTCAATATGGTCCAAGCAGCCTCGTGCATCTTCCGCAGAGGCCTTACGACAAGTCCGAGGAGGAAAACATAGCCATATCGAAGGCCGAGGTGGAAGCCCATTTTGCACCGAAACCGCCACTGCCGCCAAGGGAGAAAGTGCCTGAGGAAAAGATTGACCACTTCATTCGTATCGCTAGACCACCAGCTCCCAAGCCTGTTGACACAGACTATGAGCGCCACCTTAGGAAGTTAAATCGAGCACGTCTACAGAAAGAGGCGAGCTCGAGCTCAAGCAAATCAGCTAGCAAAACATGCGGTAAAACCGTTCGCCAGCTGGGAGAACAGGCGGTGCAATCAATCCCCCCCGCTTGTTGTGCCAACAACACATGAGAGTACGCGCGCCCAATATTATTGTGGGCAAACCGTTTATGTTCTCGAGCTGGGCCATGTGGTAATAACTGAGGAGCATATTGAGCAGGCTGAAATGCTCAAGATCATTGTTGGACAACTCCTTGATATCGAGCCCATGCCTCTGATTGCAGAGGAGGAAATAAAACAGAAATATGTCTGGGGCCAACCTTTGGTCGAGCCAGACGAGGTCAAGAAGCTCCCAACGAGAATGTATGAATTGCATCAATGGTACATGGACATTACCAAGAATTCCAATCGAGAGTCCCTCATGGTGAATGTCAAGAAGGATCATTACTACCATGAGAAAGCTGTGTCCGTTGAGTATTCAGAACTATTTCAGTTATACAATCAAGACGCACTCGACAAATCTATCGTCAGTTGCTATTGTCTATAAGTGATTTCTTTCTGTAATTTAAGTCTCAAGCTAGCTGTAATGATCATTTTGATCAATCATTACCTGTAATTATCCTCACTATATTCTTTTTTCTGTGGTATTATGCAGGATGAAGATTTATGAAATGAAAAAAGGTGGACGCTATGGCATTGGGTTCGTTGACCCAAATACCATTAATGAATACACATGGAAATTAGATCCATATTACGAAAAAAGTGTAGAGGAAAGCATGCTAGAGTTCTTCAAGCGCCTCAAGTACAATGAAGATATACTACTTCCTTACAACTTCGAGTGAGTCACACTATCTTGTACTACAAATTCTGTTTTTGCCTACTAGCTAGCTACATGTTTTTTCTTACATATGCCCGATTAATTAAGATATGCAAACGTGTGTGCATGCAGATTTCATTGGATCTTGTTAATCATTAAACTTGATGAAGGAACAATTGAAATACTAGACTCACTACTTAAGAAAGCAAGTGACTACACCATCTTGTCTGGGATAGTCAACAGGTAATTTCAATCATTATTAACTATATCTCGGCCTATTTACTTCATCATTTCCTGACATGAACTACTTAATAACCCCTTTATTCATTTTCTTTGTCGGCGGGCAGGGCTTGCGCAAAGTTCATCAGCGTCACTCCAGGCCAATGGAACCGAAAGCTGAAATGGTATCGACCCAAGGTAAGTAATTAAGTAGTACTAGCTAGCTAGCTGCCATCTCTTTAATTATCATGCTTGATTAATTATTATCTGATCAAATTCCATTCTCGTAAAGGCCCTGAAGCAGGCGCCGAGGAATAATATGTGTGCATACTACGTTTGCGAGAACATTCGCATGATGGCGTCCGAAAGGAGCAGATCTCAAAGACAGGAGTGGGTACGTTTGTCAGAACACTATTCACAATTTTTACACCATTATCGATATCTAGTCACACAACTAATACACATGCATATTGATCTCCTTCTTAACAGTTCAAAGAGGTGCGGGAGCAGCTCCTACCAACGGAGCGCATACAAGCAATTCAAGAGGAAATAGCGGGTTTTTGCTCGACCAGGTCATAGATCCCAAAGAAGAATACTATTACCCGCTACCGCCCCCATGAACCACTTCCAATTGTTATCGTGCTCCGAAGGCACCAATTAGGCTAATGCCACTAGCTCCGAAAGCACCAATTAGGAGAAATTGTATATAGCTAGCTAATTGTATATATATATATATATATATACATGTGTGTATATATGTGTGAATTAATTAATG
>NC_041386.1:554863067-554869276 GCF_002162155.2 Triticum dicoccoides | reverse complement strand
GTTCTACTAGAGATTCTTTTTATATATATGCATAACGTGTACAATATGTAGTATCATAAAATACCAGCAAATGAAAAAGAATTAAATGGAAAACAAATGAAAAATAAATCATAAACCCCAAAACCCCCCAACCTTTTAATACCGGTTGGTGTCACCAACCGGTACTAAAGGGCTCCTTGCCCCCGGAGCTGGCTCGTGCCACGTGGTTGCCCTTTAGCACCGGTTCATGCTGAACCGGTACTAAAGGGGGGGGGGCTTTAGTGCCCACACTTTAGTGCCGGTTACCGAACCGGCACTAAAGGGCCTTACGAACCGGTGCTATTTCCCGGTTCTACACTAGTGGAGGTTGAGTGCGGATCCGTATTATAGCCGGACGTTCACTGCGGGGAATGTCTGAGGATTCCCTAACGCGTTCAAGCTGCCTCTGTGTAGTCCGTCCTGGTCGGTGCAAAGGTGAACCTGCGAAGGAAATATAAGAAATGTTTACGTGCTGGAGGGCGGTTGAACCGCTGAGTTCGGCCTGTCATGGCCTTCGCCGGAGTGTTTAGTTGAGCTCTGGACGAGCTGGGGTATCCTTCCACGAAATAGTTCGGAGCCCTTGACGGTGTCCGGGAGCCTGGAAGTCGACTCGAGGTTCGGCTGCAAGGTGCTGCTCGTTGTTTCTGCTGCTAAGGTAGTGGTGTATTTGTTTATGCTGAAGGGAGGTTCGGCCCTGCCATGAACCGTGATGACACCGCGTGGACCGTGCATCTTGAGCTTATGGTAGGCACAATGTGGCACGGCGTTGAATCGAGCGAACACGGTTTGCCCGAGCAGTGCTTGATAATCACTGGTATGACGCCTCTAAAAGTGGCTTTAGTGGGTTTGGTCGCCGAAAAATCAATGTCCATCTTGCGCACTGTGTCCTGGTAAAGCAGATTTAAACTGCCGCCTCCGTCCATAAGGACTCGAGTGAGGTGGAACCCGTCTACTATTGGGTCGAGGATTAGTGTGGCTGGATTGCCCTGATTGGCGTTAACCGGACGATCCATGCAGTTGAAGGTGACCGACCCTAATTTATATTGTGGGACGGCTAGTTCCATTGAGTCGCCATCCCTAAGGGTGCATATCTGGTCCGAGTTGGCAATTTGGGTGGTATTTACCACATTCACCGATTGAATATGGGGGAAAATTTCTTTTGCCCTCCTGTATTCGGTGGTCTGGGCTCTTCGTCGCTGTCGTCGCTTTGAGACACCTCTTCGTCTTTGGCGCCTGCCTTGCTGGCTTGTTTGAAGACCCAACATTCTCTGTTGGTATGGGTGGCTGGCGTTTCTGGGGTGCCATGAATTTGGCATTAGCGATCGAGTATGCGGTCCAGACTGGATGGACCCGGATTTTTATTTTTGGGTGGCCCTTTCCGCTGACCGGACTTTGAGCCCCTGAACCCGGCATTAACTGCCGTATTTTTTGCGTTTTCACCATATTTGCGGCGCTTGTGTTTGTTGCGTCGTGGTTTGCCGTTGCTATCCCTGGCTTCTGATATGCCAGGTTTGCTTGATGTATTGGTACTATGACCCAACCAGCTATCTTCGCCCGCACAAAAGCGGGTCATAAGTGTCGTGAGGGCTGCCATGGATTTTGGCTTCTCTTGGCCAAGGTGCCGGGCGAGGCATTCGTCGCGGATATTATGCTTAAATGCCGCTAAGGCCTCTGCATCCTGATAGTCGACAATTTGGTTCTTCTTGGTTAGGAACCGGGTCCAGAATTTCCTGGCAGATTCCTCTGGCTGCTGAGTTATATGACTTAAATCGTCAGCGTCCGGCGGTCCACATAAGTGCCCTGGAAATTGTCCAGGAATGCCTCTGCCCGGTTCTCCCAACTTCCGATGGAGTTTGCCGGCAAGCTATTGAGCCAATGCCGAGCCGGCCCTTTAAGTTTTAGCGGGAGATACTTGATGGAATGTAGGTCATCCCCGCGGGACATGTGAATGTGGAGGAAAAAGTCTTCTATCCATACTGCGGGATCTGTAGTACCATCGTATGATTCGATGTTTACGGGTTTAAACCCTTGTGGGAATTCGTGATCCATTACTTCATAAGTGAAGCATAAGGAGTGTGCGGCGCCTCTGTGCCGGGCTATATCGCGACGCGGTTCATATGAGTCTTGTTTGCCGTGTTCGGCTCGGCCGGATTTGCTTTTAGTGTATCCGGCGTGACGATCATCGTCGCGTATTGGTGCGCGCCCCCGTGATCCGTAGATCGATCTTGCATGTTTTGCCTTGTTTTCCAATATGTCCCGCAGGTCCCGCATGTTGCCCCGGGCCTTGGTATTTTTGTTTGATTGGTGGCGGGGTGCGGGCTGGACTTTGGGCTGAAATGCCTTTTTGTCTTGGCCATGAGGTGGTCCGTCAGCCGCATCATACGCTGGTGATGCGGGTTTCAATGCTTCCTCCTCGAGGTGAGGTAGCAACGTACGCTTTGGATAACTCTTGGTTGGGTGCTCGAGTTCGTATTCCTCGGCCACAAGGACTTCGGTCCATTCGTCTGCTAGCAAATCTTGATCAGCTTGAAGCTGTTGTTGCTTTTTCTTAAAGCTATTTGCTGTGGCTATAAGCCGGCGCTTGAAGCGCTCCTGTTCGACGGGATCCTCAGGCATGATAAATTCTTTGTCGCCGAGGCTCACCTCGTCTTCGGAGAGAGGCATGTAATTGTCCTCCTATGATTCTCCATCTGCTGCCCGCTCTCGAGGGCTAGCTTGTTCACCCTCCCGCTCTAAATTGTGCTGGGGGGATTGTTGTCGTCTTCAGCACTATCCGGAGTGTTATTGTCTCTTGTGCCGGTATCACTACTTTTGCTATGGTGGGACTTAGAGCGGCGCCGCTGACGTCGGCGCTTGGGTTGCTTCTTGGAGGGGTCATCCTCTGTTGTTTCACCGACATTGCCTTCTTTGGGGGTGTCCACCATGTATATATCATATGATGCGGTGGCAGTCCAGCGCCCTGTGGGCGGTGGTTCCTATTCGTCACCTGCATCGTCGTCCATACCGTTGATGTCTTCGGAGTCGAAGTCGAGCATGTCGGTTAAATCATTGACAGTGGCTACTAAGTGGGCGGTGGGTGGGGAGCGAATTTCTTCGTCGTCCGCATCCCATTCTAGCTGGACATAGTTTAGCCAAGGTTCTCCTGACAAGGAGAGAGACCTTAATGAATTTAGCACGTCGCCGAGAGGTGAGTGTTGAAAGATATCCACGGAGGTGAACTCCATGATCAGCGCCCAATTGGATTCGATAGGCACGGACGTAGGCGGCTCGGAGTCCATGGCCAGAGATGAATCCAGTTGTTCGGCAACACGGCTCTTGTAAGGGGTGAAGTCAGCATCCGGCTCTATCGCCACTAAGAGTGCGGCCTCCATGGCGGGGTCTATCCATCCGTCCTCGGATGGCGCAATTTTCTCCGGATTGAAGGCCGGAGTAGTTGTAGGTGTGTGATACGTCTCCGTCATATCTACTTTTCCAAACACTTTTGCCCTTGTTTTGGACTCTAACTTGCATGATTTGAATGGAACTAACCCGGACTGACGCTATTTTCAGCAGAATTACCATGGTGTTATTTATGTGCAGAAACAAACGTTCTCGGAATGACCTGAAACTTCACGGAGCAACTTTTCAGAAAATTTGAAAAATACCTGCAAAAGATGAAGGCCAGGGGGGCCACCACCTGTCCACAAGGGTGAGGGGCACGCCCCCTACCTCATGGGCCCCCTATTGCCTCTCTGACTCCAAATCCAACTCCATATATTGTGTTTCGGGGAGAGAAAAATCAGAGAGAAGAAATCATCGCGTTTTACGATACGGAGCCGCCGCCAAGCCCTAAAACCTCTCGGGAGGGCTGATCTGGAGTCCGTTCGGGGCTCCGAAGAGGGGAATCTGTCGCCATCGTCATCATCAACCAACCTCCATCACCAATTTCATGATGCTCACCGCCGTGCGTGAGTAACTCCATCGTAGGCTTGCTTGACGGTGATGGGTTGGATGGGATCTATCATGTAATCGAGTTAGTTTTGTTAGGGTTTGATCCCTAGTATCCACTATGTTCTGAGATTGATGTTGCTATGACTTTGCTATGCTTAATGCTTGTCACTAGGGCCCGAGTGCCATGATTTCAGATGTGAACCTATTATGTTTTCATCAATATATGAGTGTTCTTGATCCTATCTTGCAAGTCTATAGTCACCTATTATGTGTTATGATCCGTTAACCCCGAAGTGACAATAATCGGGATACTTACCGGTGATGACCGTAGTTTGAGGAGTTCATGTATTCACTATGTATTAATGCTTTGTTCCGGTTCTCTATTAAAAGGAGGCCTTAATATCCCTTAGTTTCCGTAAGGACCCCGCTGCCATGGGAGGGTAGGACAAAAGATGTCATGCAAGTTCTTTTCCATAAGCACGTATGATTATATTCAGAATACATGCCTACATTACATTGACGAACTGGAGCTAGTTCTGTTCACCCTAGGTTATGACTGTTACATGATGAACCGCATCCGGCATAATTCTCCATCACAAATCCATTGCCTACGAGCTTTCCATAAATTGTTCTCCGCTTATTTACTTTTCCGTTTCTATTGCTATCATCACTACAAAATACCAAAAACATTACTTTTACTACTGTTACCTTTTGTTACCGTTATCACTACTATCATATTACTTTGCTACTAAACACTTTGCTGCAGATATTAAGTTTCCAGGTGTGGTTGAATTGACAACTCAGCTAGTAATACTTGAGAATATTCTTTGGCTCCCCTTGTGTCGAATCAATAAATTTGGGTTGAATACTCTACCCTCGAAAATTGTTGCGATCCCTTATACTTGTGGGTTATCAAGACTATTTTCTGGCGCCATTGCCGGGGAGCATAGCTCTATTCTTTGAGTCACTTGGATATATATCTGCTTATCATTATGAAGAACTTGAGAGATCGAAAAACCAAGATCTATCCCTCAACTACGGGGGGAGGTAAGGAACTGCCATCTATCTCTGCACTTGATTCACCTTCTGTTTTGAGTAAGCTTGCGATGAAGGAAATATGCCCTAGAGGCAATAATAAAGTTATTATTTATTTCCTTATATCATGATAAATGTTTATTATTCATGCTAGAACTGTATTAACCGGAAACATAATACATGTGTGAATACATAGACAAACTTAGTGTCACTAGTATGCCTCTACTTGACTAGCTCGTTAATCAAAGATGGTTATGTTTCCTAACCATGAACAAGGTGTTGTTATTTGATTAACGAGGTCACAACATTAGTTGAATGATCTGATTGACATGACCCATTTCATTAGCTTAGCACCCGATCGTTTAGTATGTTGCTATTGCTTTCTTCATGACTTATACATGTTCCTATGACTATGAGATTATGCAACTCCCGTTTACCGGAGGAACACTTTGTGTGCTACCAAACGTCACAACGTGACTGGGTGATTATAAAGGAGCTCTACAGGTGTCTCCAAAGGTAGATGTTGGGTTGGCGTATTTCGAGATTAGGATTTGTCACTCCGATTGTCGGAGAGGTATCTCTGGGCCCTCTCGGTAATGCACATCACATAAGCCTTGCAAGCATTGCAGCCAATGAGTTAGTTGCGGAATGATGTATTACGGAATGAGTAAAGAGACTTGCCAGTAACGAGATTGAACTAGGTATTGGATACCGACGATCGAATCTCGGGCAAGTAACATATCGATGACAAAGGGAACAACGTATGTTGTTATGCGGTCTGACCGATAAAGATCTTCGTAGAATATGTAGGAGCCAATATGGGCATCCAGGTCCCGCTATTGGTTATTGACCGGAGACGTGTCTCGGTCATGTCTACATTGTTCTCGAACCGTAGGGTCCGCACGCTTAACGTTACGATGACAATTATTATGAGTTTATGCATTTTGATGTACCGAAGATTGTTCAGAGTCCCGGATGTGATCATGGACATGACGAGGAGTCTCGAAATGGTCGAGACATAAAGATTGATATATTGGAAGCCTATGTTTGGATATCGGAAGTGTTCCGAGTGAAATCGGGATTTTACCGGAGTACCGGGAGGTTACCGGAACCCCCCGGGAACTATATGGGCCTTAGTGGGCTTTAGTGGAAAGGAGAAAGGGGCAGCCCAAGGTGGCCGCATGCCTCCCCCCTCCCCTAGTCCTATTAGGACAAGGAGAGGTGGC
>NC_041386.1:554849598-554862509 GCF_002162155.2 Triticum dicoccoides | reverse complement strand
CCTTGGCGCGCCCTCCTTGGCCGGCCGCCCCCTCCCCCTTGGCTCCTTTATATACGGAGGCAGGGGGCACCCTAGGACACAGAAGTTGATCCTTGAGATCGTTCCTTAGCCGTGTGCGGTGCCCCCTGCCACCTTATTCCACCTCGATCATATTGTAGCGGTGCTTAGGCGAAGCCCTGCGATAGTAGAACATCAAGATCGTCACCACGCCGTCGTGCTAACGGAACTCCTCCCCGACGCTTTGCTGGATCGGAGCCCGGGGATCGTCATCGAGCTGTACGTGTGCTAAGAACTCGGAGGTGCCGGAGTAACGGTGCTTGGATCGGTCAGATCGGGAAGACGTACGACTACTTCCTCTACGTTGCGTCAACGCTTGCGCAGTCGGTCTGCGTAGGTACGTAGACAACACTCTCCCCTCTCGTTGCTATGCATCACCATGATCTTGCGTGTGCGTAGGAATTTTTTTGAAATTACTGCATTCCCCAACATGCGACACCTACACCTGCTTCTGCTATTCGTTCTGATATGTCGCATGTTATTGATGATGCCACTTCTGCTATGCATGATACTTATGATGAAACTACCTCTATGCCTGACACTACTGTGCCACTTAGTGATTTTCTTGATGAACAACTTGATAGGGCTAGAGAGATTGAAAATGTTGAATCTGATGATACTGATGAAAGTGATGATGAAGAATCACTTGTTATTCCTAAGGGTTATGTTTTTGATCAAGAAGCTTATTTAGCTATTTTAGCTTGCAAAAATAGAAATGAACTCAAAAGGTTATTAGCTAAATGGACTAAGCAATCTCTAAATGCTAGAATGAAACCTGACCCTGCTTTTGCTACTTCACCTATCTTTGTTACTGATAAGGATTATGAATTCTCTATTGATCCTGATATAATTACTTTGGTTGAATCTGATCCTTTTCATGGTTATGAATTTGAAACTGTTGTGGCACATCTGACTAAACTGAATGATATAGCCACCTTGTTCACTAAAGATGAGAGAACTCATTACTTTTATATCCTTAAAATATTTCCGTTCTCATTAAAAGGTGATGCTAAGATATCGTTTAATTCTCTTGATCCTGGTTGTGTGCGTAGTCCCTAGGATATGATTTATTACTTCTCTGCTAAATATTTCCCTGCTCATAAGAAACAAGCTGCTTTAAGGGACATATATAATTTTGTGCAAATTGAAGAAGAGAGTCTCCCACAAGCTTGGGGGAGGCTTCTCCAATTACTTAATGCTTTGCCTGATCGTCCTCTTCAGAAAAATGAAATACTTAATATCTTTTATATTTGACTAACCGATGCCTCCAGAGATTACCTGGATAGTTGTGCTGGTTCTGTTTTCGGGAAAGAACACCGGATGAAGCTGAAATTCTATTGAATAATATGTTGACAAATGAAAATAATTGTACACCTCCGGAGCCAATTCCTGAGCCTATTCCTAAACCAACTCCGAAGAAGAGGGGTATTCTATTTCTCAGTCCTGAAGATATGCAAGAGGCAAAGAAGTCTATGAAAGAAAAAGGTATTAAAGCTGAAGATGTTAAGAATTTACCTCCTATTGAAGAAATACACGGTCTTAATTTACCGCCTGTTGAAGAAACATATAATCTTAATCCATTACCTATTGAAGAAACTCATGGTCTTGATAACCCGACACAGGTAGTAAAGGTAAATTCTCTCTATAGATATGATAAAGTTGAGATCCCATTTACTAAATTTGCTAGCCCATGCTTAGATGAGTTTGATAAATTTATGGCTAAGCAAGAAGATTTTAATGCTTATTTTGGTAGACAATTGAAATACAATTCAAATATGCTTGAACACTTGGGTGATTATATGGCTAATGTTAAAGGTGAACTTAAACTTATTAGTAAACATGCTTCTATGGTTACCACTCAAGTAGAACAAGTACTTAAAGCTCAAAATGACTTGCTCAATGAATTGAATAGTAAAGATAATGATAATGTTGTTAGAGTTATGACTAGAGGTGGTAAAATGACTCGGGAACCTTTGTATCCTGAAGGCCATCCTAAGAGAATTGAGCAAGATTCTCAGAGAAATAATATAGATGCACCTAGTTTGTCTAAAAAGAAGAAAAAGAAAAATGATAGGACTTTGCATGCTTCTAGTGATCCTATTGTTGAAACACCTGAGAATCCAAATGATATTTCTATTTCTGATGCTGAAACTCAATCTGGTAATGAACCTGAAACTAGTAATAATGTTAATGATAATGTTCATGATGATGCCCAACCTAGTAATGATAATGATATAGAAATTGAACCTGCTGTTGATCTTGATAACCCACAATCAAAGAACCAACGTTATGATAAGAAAGACTTTGTTGCTAGGAAACATGGTAAAGAAAGAGAGCCTTGGTTCAGAAACCCATGCCTTTTCCTCCCAAATCATCTAACAAAAAGGATGATGAGGATTTTGAGCGCTTTGCTGAAATGATTAGACCTATCTTTTTGCGTATGCGATTAACTAATATGCTCAAAACCAATCCTTATGCTAAATACATGAAAGATATTATTACAAATAAAAGAAAGATACCGGAAGCTGAAATTTCCACCATGCTTTCTAATTATACCTTTAAGGGTGGTATACCAAAGAAACTTGGAGATCCAGGAGTACCCACTATACCATGCTCTATTAAAATAAATTATGTTAAAACCGCTTTATGTGATCTTGGAGCCGGTGTTAGTGTTATGCCTCTCTCTTTATATCGTAGACTTGATTTGAATAAGTTGACACCTACTGAAATATCTTTGCAAATGGTTGATAAATCAACTGCTATACCTATCAGTATTTGTGAGGATGTGCCTGTTGTAGTTGCAAATGTTACTATTTTAACGGACTTTGTTATTCTTGATATTCCCGAGGACGATAGTATGTCTATTATTCTTGGAAGACCCTTTTTGAATACTGCAGGGGCTGTTATTGATTGCACTAAAGGCAATGTTACTTTTCATGTTAATGGTAATGAGCATACGGTGCACTTTCCGAGGAAACAACCTCAAGTTCATAGTATCAATTCTATTGGGAAAATGCCATCGATTATATTTGGAGGTTTCGAATTTCCTCTTCCTACTATCAAGAAGAAATATGATATTCTTATTATTGGGGATGTGCATATCCCCGTTGAGGTAACATAGTGTTATTCGAAATTTCTCCGGTTCCATATTATTCGGAATGAGTTCGTTAACAAGACTTGATCAGCCTTGTTGGTGGATTCCTTTTGGTGATCATGAGATGGATGAAACTAGGAGGCACAACCTTCTGTACCCCACTTTTACTTTCTGTTATTTATATTAAATAAAATAAAAACAAATATTTTTCTGTCTGTTATCTGATTATCCGTGCAATATAAAAATACCTCGAAAATAAAAGTTCTCCAAATGCCCTGAAATTTAAATATGATTTTTTCTAGAATATTTGGCACTAACACATCAGGGGGGTCAACCACCTGCCCACAAGGGTGGAGGGCGCGCCCTACCCCCTGGGCGCACCCCCCTGCCTCGTGGGCCCATGGTGGCCCTCCTCCACTTATCCTTTCACCCACACACTCCTTCTTCCTCCCACAAACATGAATAACCAGCTCAAACCCGAGTCCAAGCTCGTTTTGCTGCCATTTTCGATCTCCTTGCTCAAAGCACCTCTCACAAAACTGCTTGGGGTGATTGTTCCTTGGTATGTGACTCCTCCATTGGTCCAATTAGTTTTTGTTCTAGTGCTTTATTAATTGCAAATTTTTGCTTCTTAGGTGACCCTGTTCTTGAGCTTGCATGTCAAATTTATGTGGTTCCAAGTAGTTTTGATGCATGATATAGGCTCTAGGCACTTGTAGGAATTGTTCCTATCAATTTTATCGAGTTTGGTTTACTTTTATTTTGAAGTTACTAAAAATTTCAGAATTTTTCCGAAAATGATGAGGAGACTTTTGAGGGGCTCATCGAGCCAAAGCTCGAAGGAAAAGGCACCGAAGCCTAAGTATAATCTGCCTCGCACCGCGGAGATTCGGGCGTGTGAATGGCCTTCCGAGGATTTCTTGAGAGCAGCCGGGATTTATGAAGATTTTCATGAATTGGCTAAGAATGCAGGCCTTACCTCTTTCCTCCACGACCAATGCAATCAGTATATCTTACTCACAAATATCTTTGTGCAAAACTTTCATTTCCATTCTAGGAGCTCACCACCTACGGTGGAGTTTTATTTATATGATGAGCATAAGGAGATGTCACTTTATGATTTTTGTCGGGTTTGTTTAGTCCCTTTTGAGGGCAAGACAGAAGAACCACATCGTGATGATGTGGAGGGGTTTATTGATACTATCACTGTAGGGGAAACAAGGAAGATTTTCGATGCACGAATCACTAGCATACATTTTCCTGTTTTACGTTATTTTGCATTATTTGCTAGTCGTTGCTTAATTGCTCGCGGAAACTATGAAAAACTTAGTATCCCTGATATTATTATTTTGCTCCACGGTTTATATGGTGATAACTCTGTTAGTATGGGCGGCATTATTGCCAAACGGTTAAGTCTAAACCGTACAAAGGGCCCCATCTTTGGAGGCATCTATGCTTCACGCCTAGCTGCATATTTTAACATACCTATTAGGCATTATGAGAAGGAAGAAAAAGTGCTGCCTCGTGTTTATCTAGATTATAAAAGTATGGTGGCACATGATTTTATTCTTAAGAATAGGGAAGGAGAGCTTAAATATCAATTGTTTTTAAAAAACATCATCCTGAGACTATTACCCTGCCTGCCCCTTCTTTATTTGATTTATCTATGGGCCAGTACCTTGTTCCGTTGAAGGCTATTCAGGCCTACCGGAACCCTGCACCAGCCATGGAGCCAGAGCCGGAACCACAAGTTGATCATTCACGACAGTCTAATTACCAGTGGGATCCGGAGATGATTGTCAGCCAGTGGCAATCGGAGTTTTCCTCTTCTTCTCAGTACGACCCCAACTACTATTATGGATATCCGCCAGGCCAGCCGTGGCCATAGACCAAATTAGGCCAAAAGCCTAAGCTTGGGGGAGTACGTATTTCCCACCGACATTACATTTATGCTCACACACTCATTGCTAGATGTCAGTGCTCATACTTTTTCATTATATCATCCATGGTAGTTTATTTTCCTTTTTATGCTTTCTTCTTGTGTGTTTAATAAACCTTAAGAAAAACCAAAAGTAATAATTAATTGTAGCTTTTAATCAGTTTAATTTCCATGCTTGTAGTAATAATTAAAAAGAAAACCCAAAAAGATTTCATGTTCTTCTTTTGCTTGTTGGGAGCTTTCCCGTGTAAATAGTTTTATTTCTTTTCTTTGGGGGTCGATAGGAGAAGACCATAATTAAATTGTTGAAGTGGGTCTTATATGCATTATTGTTTATCTGACAAAAGAGCCCATATTGCCTTGTCTTCTCCTGTTTATTGAATGCCTGCAGATTCCAGCTTAGTCCAATGCACGTGCACTATTATTATTATTCACATCGTTCGGTCGTGCAAGTGAAAGGTAATTATGATGATATATGATGGACTGGCTGAGATGAGAAAAGCTGGTATGAACTCGACCTCTTTTGTTTTTGTAAATATGATTAGTTAATCGTTCCTGATTTAGCCTATTATGAATAAACATGTTTGCAATGACAACTAGAGATCATAGTTTCTTGTGCCATGCTTGATTAGCTATTAGTTATAATGGTTTACCTTGCGTGCCAACATGCTATTAAGATAGTTATGATGTGGTATGATAGGGTGGTATCCTCCTCTGAATGAGTTAAGTGACTTTACTTGGCGCATGTTCACGCATGTAGTTGAAACAAAATCAACATAGCCTTCATGATATTTATGTTCATGATGGATTATATCCTACTCATGCTTGCATTCGGTGTTGATTAATTTTAATGCATGTTCATGACTGTTGTCGCTCTCTAGCTGGTCGCTTCCCAGTCTTTTGCTAGCCTTCACCTGTACTAAGCGGGAATACTGCTTGTGCATCCAAACTCCTTAAACCCCAAAGTTATTCTTATTCCACACGAGTCCACTATACCTACCTATATACGGTATCTACCTGCCGTTCCAAGTAAATTTGTATGTGCCAAACTCTAAACCTTCAAATAGATATCCTGTTTTGTATGCTCTAATAGCTCATACATCAACTAGGGTTGTTTGTATCTTCCATGTTAGGCGGGTTATTCTCAAGAGGAGTAGACTCCGCTCCTCACTCATGAGATAAATGGCTGGTCACCGGGATGCCCAGTCCCATGCTTTATGCAAACTAAATCAAAATAATTGCAAACAAAACTCCCCCTGGGACTCTTGTTAGTTGGAGGCACTCGTTGTTCGAGCAAGCCATGGATTGATGCTTGTTGGTGGAAGGGGGAGTATAAACTTTACCATTCTGTTTGGGAACCGCCTATAATGTGTGTAGCATGGAAGATATCGCCATCTCTTGGTTGTTATGTTGACAATGAAAGTATACCGCTCAAAATATTATTCACCTCTGTTTCAAAACCAAGCTCTGGCACCTCTATTAATCTCTGCTTCCCTCTGCGAAGGGCCTATCTATTTACTTTCATGCTGAGTCATCATCCTCTTATTAAAAAGCACCAGTTGGAGAGCACCGCTGTCATTTGCATTCATTACTGTTAGTTTACATTGAGTATGACTTGACTGGATCTATTTTACCATGAATTACAATGTCTAGTCAGTCCTTGGTCTTTAAAGGTGCTCTGCATTTATGTTTTGCGGTCTCAGAAAGGGCTAGCGAGATACCATCTTCTTATATCATATTATGATTGTTTTGAGAAAGTGTTGTCATCCGAGATTTATTATTATGGCTCGCTAGTTGATTATGCTATTGATATGAGTAAACTAGAGACCTATGCGTTATTGTGAATGTGGTTAGTTATAATCTTTGCTGAAAACTTGAATGCTGGCTTTACATATTTACAACAACAAGAGCAAACAGAGTTTGTAAAAGTTTTTCTTTATCACTTTCAGTTTGTCAACTGAATTGCTTGAGGACAAGCAAAGGTTTAAGCTTGGGGGAGTTGATACGTCTCCGTCGTATCTACTTTTCCAAACACTTTTGCCCTTGTTTTGGACTCTAACTTGCATGATTTGAATGGAACTAACCCGGACTGACGCTGTTTTCAGCAGAATTACCATGGTGTTATTTATGTGCAGAAACAAACATTCTTGGAATGACCTGAAACTTCACGGAGCAACTTTTCAGAAAATATGAAAAATACCTGCAAAAGATGAAGGCCAGGGGCCCACCACCTCTCCACGAGGGTGGGGGCGCCCCCCCTACCTCGTGGACCCCCTGTTGCCTCTCCGACTCCAACTCCAACTCCATATATTGTATTTAGGGGAGAAAAAAATCAGAGAGAAGAAATCATCGCCTTTTACGATACGGAGTCGCCGCCAAGCCCTAAAACCTCTCGGGAGGGCTGATCTGGAGTCCGTTCGGGGCTCCGGAGAGGGGAATCCGTCGTCATCGTCATCATCAACCATCCTCCATCACCAATTTCATGATGCTCACCGTCGTGCGTGAGTAATTCCATCGTAGGCTTGCTGGACGGTGATGGGTTGGATGGGATCTATCATGTAATCGAGTTAGTTTTGTTAGGGTTTGATCCCTAGTATCCACTATGTTCTGAGATTGATGTTGCTATGACTTTGCTATGCTTAATGCTTGTCACTAGGGCCCGAGTGCCATGATTTCAGATGTAAACCTATTATGTTTTCATCAATATATGAGTGTTCTTGATCCTATCTTGCAAGTCTATAGTCACCTATTATGTGTTATGATCCGTTAACCCCGAAGTGACAATAATCGGGATACTTACCGGTGATGACCGTAGTTTGAGGAGTTTATGTATTCACTATGTGTTAATGCTTTGTTCCGGTTCTCTATTAAAATGAGGCCTTAATATCCCTTAGTTTCCGTAAGGACCCCGCTGCCACGGGAGGGTAGGACAAAAGATGTCATGCAAGTTCTTTTCCATAAGCACGTATGACTATATTCGGAATACATGCCTACATTACATTGACGAACTGGAGCTAGTTCTGTGTCACCCTAGGTTATGACTGTTACATGATGAACCGCATCCGGCATAATTCTCCATCACCGGTCCATTGCCTACGAGCTTTCCATATATTGTTCTCCGCTTATTTACTTTTCTGTTGCTATTGCTATCATCACTACAAAATACCAAAAACATTACTTTTACTACTGTTACCTTTTGTTATCATTATCACTACTATCATATTACTTTGCTACTAAACACTTTGCTGCAGATATTAAGTTTCCAGGTGTGGTGGAATTGACAACTCAGCTGCTAATATTTGAGAATATTCTTTGGCTCCCCTTGTGTCGAATCAATAAATTTGGGTTGAATACTCTACCCTCGAAAACTGTTGCGATCCCTTATACTTGTGGGTTATCAGTGTGATCTCCCGAACACTATTTGACGGCATAGCTAAATCATGCTTGTCGTGATTGTGCGGCGCACCTGACATGGGCTCGAATCCGTCGAAGATCAAGTCTCTGCGGATGTCGGCAGTGTGGTTTAAGTTTCCGAACCTGACCTGATGGCCAGGGGCGTAGCTCTTGATCTGCTCCAGATGGCCAAGCGAGTTGGCCCGCAGTGCGAGGCCCGAATACGAGGATCTATCCGAGGTGGAAAACCTCACCCTGGATCGCACCGTTACCGATGATCGAAGGAGCCATCAAGCCTTATGGTGGCGGCACAGTGGAACTCTCAATGAAAGCACCAATGTTGGTGTCAAAACCGGTGGATCTCGGGTAGGGGGTCCCGAACTGTGCATCTGAGGCGGATGGTAACATGAGGCAGGGGACACGATGTTTACCCAGGTTCGGGCCCTCTTGATGGAGGTAATACCCTACGTCCTGCTCGATTGATCTTGATGATATGAGTATTACAAGAGTTGATCTACCACGAGATCGTAGAGGCTAAACCCTAGAAGCTAGCCTATGGTATGATTGTTGTTGTCCTACGGACAAAACCCTCCGGTTTATATAGACACCGGAGGGGGCTGGGGTTAAACATAGTTGGTTACAAGGGAGGAGATCTACATATCCGTATTGCCAAGCTTGCCTTCCACGCCAAGAAAAGTCTCATCCGGACACGGGACGAAGTCTTCAATCTTGTATCTTCATAGTCCAACAGTCCGGCCAAAGGATATAGTCTGGATGTCCGGAGACCCATCCAGGACTCCCTCAGTCGCGATGGCCGGCAGCTCGGCATGTCGGCGGCAGCTGGATCCCGGGGCGGCGGCCCTGGAAGGTGGCGGCGGGTGAAGCTTGGGCTTCCCGCGGCGACATGTCGTGGTGTTGTCCCTATCCAAGACGGATCTGCATCGCCGATCTCGTGGTTTCGTCGTGGATTGGTTCAGATCAGAAACGGTGATGAGCGTGCGGATCCATCTTGGCGACTCTCACGGTTTCGCAAGGGGGTGGGAGCCCTCCTCCCAGGCTCCAGTGGTGGCGCATTCAGGCAGTGGCCGGTGTTCCAGGGCTCCTACAGTGGCATTGCTGTTGCGGTTGGTCATCGGATCTAGGAGGCTAGATCTAGGGCTTTGAAGGTGGTCGAGACAGTGCACATGTTGTCGGGTGGATTTTTTGGGACGAATCCGGGTGAAAACTTGGTCTTCGGTCGTTGGTCAAGCCTGTGATGACGATGCCCTTATCATCGTTTCCTTCATGAAGGCATCATCGAGGTGAAGCTCCCAACCCCACCCAATACTTCCGGGGAAAACCCTAGATCAGCCGATCGGATGACGATGGCATTCATGTGTCGTTACCCCCTTGAGAGCGGCATTCTTGGAGATGCACTCGGGCTCGAGGGACCAGCGGATGGCTTCTTCAATGGAGCGGTGTTTCTTTCTACATACTCGTGGCGGCGGTTCTCGGCGGCATGGTGCAGTGGAGGCTTGGCGTCAGATGTGTGGCGATGGACAGCGCAGGAGGTCAACGTAGTCTGGCGTCATGGTGGCGTCGATGGCAAAGAGGCCTGACAAGGTCGATGCGTCAGTACATGTTTTGAGGATGGATTGAGGGAAGACGGAGGTGACGGCCCTTTTGCAACGTGTGCGTGTGGTACTCACTGAGAGTGCGCCGGACCGGATTGTTACCCAGTCCTGCCTATATGGCTTGGATGGGGCATCCGGCGTTTGATGTTAGTCTTTTGTGCGATGTCTGTTTGGTATTTGGCCCAGACATTTGGCACCCCTTCATCAAAAGGATAGGAGTAACGACAAGTGTGGTCTAGATGATGACCTCAGGCTTACTGTTGTATTGCTTTGTAAGGTCTTTGTGAATAATATATAATATGGCCGTATGCATCTCCCAGATGCAGAGGCCAGGGTGATTCCTTCTTTTCTAAAAAAAAATCTTTGACTCATAGTATTCATGAAAACACATGATTTTCACTTTAAGTGTAATTTCACCGAAATTTTGGAAATTTCATTAATGTTGGTACATACCGAAATATTTTTCTTTGGATTAAAATTTTTCAGGCGGCAGTGCACACAAAATCCAAATTATTCTTTGGGTTTTTAAAATATTTGGTTGGATCCTATTCAAATTCAAGTGGAAGTTCGGTGGCCGAAATGGGATGACCGAATTTCATAAAACTCGGTGATTTCGGCGAGGGTTGGAATATTTGTGAATCTATTTCAACTTCACAAATGGATTACAACAAATTGATAGCTTGGTTTGGGTCCATTCAATGAAAATAGAACCGGGTCCTACGGCGGCTACGGCATGCAGCAGCTACTCTTCCCGTGCACCTGCAGCCAGGCTCCCCATACTGTCGTAACTGCGGCGCCCGCTCCGGTGCCGGCAACGGCCCTGTGCCCAGAACTGGCACCACCACCACAAGCCGCCGCCAGGGCGCCGCTTTGCACAACACTACCACTACCACTGCAGCCAGCAGCAGTTGTACCGGATCTGAACCCAGTGATGCCGGGACCGCCGGGCGCCTTGAGCATCAGTGGATTGGTCTGCATGAACGCCGGGGTGGCAGACGAGGTGGCGACCGGCGGCGACCGGCACGTCTGAGATCCCGTTTGGTGGCTGCCCGCGCTGCAGCTTTCGCCGTCGTGCATGGAGAGATTGCTAGTTGATCTCTGTGTTGTTGGGAACTCGATCAAGGTTATAGGCTTTTTAGAACAAAAATCCCCGGTGTCTGTGTTGCAATGTGTGTAATCTAACAACTTAAGTCACAGAAACATCAAATATATATCGACTCCTTTTTGTAAGAAAGATTTTCTAGAAAAGAAATGCTTATATCTTTGACTCGTAGTATTCATGAAAACACATGGTTTTCACTTTAAGTGTAACTTCACCGAAATTTCGGATATTTCATTAATGTTGGTACATACCGAAATATTTTTCTTTCGATCAAAATTTTTCAGGCGGTAGTGCATGCAAAATTCAAATTATTCTTTGGGTTTTTAAAATACCTGGTTGGATCCCATTCAAATTCAAGTGGAAGTTTCGGTGGCCGAAATTGGATCACCGAATTTCACTAAAACTCAGTGATTTCGGCGAGGGTTGGAATATTCCTGAATCTATTTCAACTTCACAAATGGATTACAACAAATTGATGGCTTGGTTTGGGTCTGTTCAATGAAAATAGTACCGGGTCCCGCCCCTGCTTTTTTGAAACATACAACACATGGACAGGCGCAAGCACTACACGCGTTCACTAAAAAAACATGTATTATAAGAGGAAAACAAAGGTAGTCTAATCTTATTTTATTTTTTTAGACAAGTCTAATCTTATTTGATCTATGCATTTATTATGGAAATGGGCACGCTCCGTTCCGGTATGATCTCTGCAATTTTTCTGAAAGCACCTGGTCTCCGCAAACCATTCCAGCGCCAGAAATGGGCCGGCCCATTTAACTATAGGCAGCGAGCCGTTTGGGGGAATTCTAGAAAGTTCCCCGAACCTATTTTTTTCTTCCTTTACCGGTTATCCAGTTCATTTTTCCTTTTTATTAGTTATTTTTTTTCAAGTTATAATTTTTACATTTTTAAAAAATATTCGCTTTTTCGAAAAATGATCGGGAAGCTTCAAAAATTGTTTGTGTTTTTAGAAATTGTTCCAATTTTCAAAAATGTTTGTGTTTCAAATTTTGTTCCCAAATTCAAAAAATGTGCCCTGGAATTTAAAAATTATTGGTGTTTCCCCTACATTGTGAAAAATGCCAATACATGTTCTTGTATTCAAAATATGTTCGCATATTCAAGAAAACTTCATGTCTGAAAAATTGTTTGGGAATTTCAAATTTTGTTCAGAAATTCAAAAAAATGTTAGTGTTTTAGAAAATATTCAGGAATTTCAGAAAATATTTTTTTCAATTCAAGAATTTTTTAGAAATTTCAAAAAGTGTTTGCATTTTAGAATTTTTGTTCGGAATTTTCAAAGTTTTGTTCAAAAATTCATAAAAAATTGTGGTTAAGTTTTTCAGAATTTCATGAATTGCTCACAACTTTAGAAAGTGTTCACATTTTTCAAAAAAAAGTTCACGCTTTGATTTTTCATTTTTCATTAAATGCTCTTTTTTCATAAATTCAAAAAATGGCCGCACTTTTTCGAAATATACACTCTCAGAAAAAATTACACTTTTTCCCAAAAGTGTTTCTTGATTTGTTTTTTTTTATTTTGCTGCAGTAACATTTTTCAGTTCGCCACTGTACCATGGGTTGGTTCGCTAGTTTATCGACTCGGTTCGCTACAATCACGTAGCTCGGTTGTACGATTGTAGGCGGTACTCCATAATCAATCACTTTGGTTAGCTTGGGTGACGTAGTCAGGCTGCCTCGCGCTTATTTGAC
>NC_041386.1:554844798-554849013 GCF_002162155.2 Triticum dicoccoides | reverse complement strand
TGAGGTTTGAGAAAAAATCACCGTAAAAATCTCATCGTGTTTGGACTTTGATAGGTTTGGTTTTTCTGCAAAACAAAAACACGCAGAGAACAGGAACGGGCACTGGACACTAAATTAGTAGGTTAGTCTAAAAATAATATAAATTGACATATAAAGCATACAAAAGTAATAATATAATAGCATGCAACAATTAAAAATTAGATGCGTTGGAGATGTATCACACGGCACAAACCTTTGTCCAGTTTTCACCTAATCCATGACATGAATGAAGACGGAACCAAAGTACTTCTTCACAATACTCGGTAGGTGCTCTCTTGGTCGAAGCCATGCTACTTCTTGAGTTTGCGTTGATTTTTTCTTTGAAGAGGAAAGGGTGATGCAACAAAGTAGAGATAAGTATTTCCCTTAGTTTGAGAACCAAGGTATCAATCTAGTAGGAGACAACGCACAAATCACCAATACCTGCACAAACAATCAAACAACTTGCACTCAACGTGATAAAGGGATTGTCAATCTCTTCACGGTCACTTGCAAAGGTGAGATCTGATAGAGATAGATGAACGATAAAGTAAATATTTTTGGTATTTTTGATTTATAGATCGAAAAGTAAAAGATTACAAAATAGTAGATCAGAAACTTATATGATGGAAAATACACCCGGGGGCCATAGGTTTCACTAGAGGCTTCTCTCAAGATAGCAAATAATACGGTGGGTGAACAAATTACTGTCGAGCGATTGATAGAAAAGTGGGAAGTTATGATGATATCTAAGGCAATGATTATGAAATATAGGCATCACGTCGTGTCAAGTAGACTGAAACGATTCTACATGTACTACTATTACTCCACACGCCGACCGACTCCTGCCTGCATCTAGAGTATTAAGTTCATGAAGAACAAAGTAACACATTAAGTAAGATGACATGATATAGAGGAATAAACTCAAGCAATATGATGTAAACCCCATATTTTTATCCTCGATGGCAACAATACAATACATGCCTTGCTGTGTCACTGGGAAATGACACCGCAAGATTGAACCCAAAGCTAAGCATTTCTCCCATTGCAAGAAAAACCAATCTAGTTGGCCAAACCAAACCGATAGTTCGAAGAGAATTACAAAGATATCAAATCATGCATAAAAGAATTCAGAGAAGATTTAAATAATATTCATAAATAAGGTGATCATAAATCCACTATTCATCGGATCTCGACAAACACACCGTAAAAGAAGTTTACATCGAATAGATCTCCAAGAACATCGAGGAGAACATGGTATTGAGAATCAAAGAGAGAGAAGAAGTCATCTAGCTACTAGCTATGGACCCGTAGGTCTCTGGTAAACTACTCACACTTCATCGGAAGAGCAATAGAGTTTATGTAGAAGCCCTCCGTGATCTAATCCCCCTCCGATAGGATGCCGGAAAAGGCCCCTAGATGGTATCTCACGGGTACATAAGGCTGCGGCGGTGAAAAGTGATTTCGTGGATGCTTCTGGTGGTTTGGGAATATATGTGAATATATAGGCGAAGGAATTAGGTCAGGGGAGTCACGGGGGACCCACAAGACAGGGGCGTGCCCTACCACCCTAGGCGCGCCCTCCAACCTTGTGGCCGCCTCATGGTTCCACCGACTTGATCTCCAAGTCTCCCGGGTGTCTTCTGGTCCAAGAAAAATCATCGCGAAGGTTTTATTCCGTTTGGACTCCGTTTGGTATTCCTTTTCTACGAAACTCTAAAACAAGGAAAAAACAGAAACTGGCATTGGGCTCTAGGTTAATAGGTTAGTCCCAAAACTAATATGAAATAGCATATTAATGCATATAAAACATCCAAAACATATAATATAATAGCATGGAACAATAAAAAATTATCGATACATCGGAGACGTATCAAGCATCCCCAAGCTTAATTCCTGCTCGTCCTCGAGTAGGTAAATGATAAAAATAGAATTTTTGATGTGGAATGCTACCTAACATATTTATCCATGTAATTTTTCTTTATTGTGGCATGAATGTTCAGATCCATAAGATTCAAAGCAAAAGTTTAATATTGACATAAAAACAATAATACTTCAAGCATACTAACAGGGCAATTATGTCTTCTCAAAATAACATGGCCAGAGAAAGCTTATCCCTACAAAACCATATAGGCTGGCTTTGTTCCATCTTCATCACACAAAATATTCAAATCATGCACAACCCCGATGACAAGCCAAGCAATTGTTTCATACTTTTGATGTTCTCAAACTTTTTCAACTTTCACACAATACATGAGCGTGAGCCATGGACATAGCACTATAGGTGGAATAGAATATGGTGGTTGCGGAGAAGACAAAAAGAAGGAGATAGTCTCACGTCAACTAGGCGTATCAACGGGCTATGGAGATGCCCATCAATAGATATCAATGTGAGTGAATAGGGATTGCCATGCAACACATGCACTAGTGTTATAAGTTTATGAAAGCTCAAAAGAAAATTAAGTGGGTGTGCATCCAACTTGCTTGCTAATGAAGACCTAGGGAAATTTGAGGAAGCCCATCTTTGGAATATACAAGCCAAGCTCTATAATGAAAAAATTCCCACTAGGATATGAAAGTGACAACATAGAGACTCTCTATCATGAAGATCGTGGAGCTACTTTGAAGCATAAGTGTGGAAAAAAAGATAGTAACATTGCCCCTTCTCTCTTTTTTCTCTCGTTTTTTTGGTTTGGCTTCTTTGTTCTCCCCCTTTCTCTT
The DNA here is from genome assembly GCF_002162155.2 of Triticum dicoccoides. Taxonomy (NCBI): domain Eukaryota; kingdom Viridiplantae; phylum Streptophyta; class Magnoliopsida; order Poales; family Poaceae; genus Triticum; species Triticum dicoccoides. The sequence continues at coordinate 554,846,274 of NC_041386.1, read as the reverse complement.
TTTTTGTTCTTCCTCACATGGGACAATGCTCTAATAATGAAGATCATCACACTTTTATTTACTTACAACTCAAAAAGTACAACTTAATACTTAGAACAAAATATGACTCTATATGAATGCCTCCGGCGGTGTATCGGGATGTGCAATGAATCAAGAGTGACTGTAAGTGCATCTAGTGCCACCCCTAGTTGGTTTTGGAGTATTGACGACAAACCTGGTTGAGGGACTAATGTGTTTGTGAGAATTACAGGATAACACAGGTAGAAGTCCATCATTGATTCGGTTTTCCTACCAGAGATGACCCCTAAAAATGTATGAAGACATTGAAGACAAAGGTGGTATGTGAAGACATTCACATTGAAGACTATGACAAGAGAAGACATCGCGTGAAGACTATGGAGCGCGAAGACTTAGTTGTTTCATCGTTTCCTTTTCTTCTTTGTTGAGTCATAGGAACCACCGTACTATTAAGTGGGGTCCAAGTGAACCAGTCAGAATGACTGAAGTGATGCTTAACCAAAATCCTATGTCTTCAAGCGAAAACAATGAGAGCAAATCTTATCCAGAGCTGGATAAGTCAGCTTTGCTTGTAGCCCAAGTAAAGTTGACGTGTGTGTTTGAAATCTGACCGTTGGAACATGTGTCAGTTCCTTAGTGACCCAGGGTCATTTCGGACAAATCAGGTCGGGTTGCCTAGTGGCTATAAATAGCCCACCCCTTACAACATAAATTGGTTGGCTGCCCAGAGTTAATGCACGGCTTTTGTCGTATGAGAGCAACCCACCTCGTAGCCTTTGAGAGAGAAATCCTTGCGAGGACAAAGCCCTAAAAACCCAAAGCCAAAGAGTGTTAGGCATCACTGAAGTCTTCCTGTCTGTGTGATCTGAAGACTTATTACATTTGAGGACTGTGCATCCTCCAGCCGGTTAGGCATCGCGTTCTGAGCATCCAAGAGTCATTATGGATCGCCGGTGAACAAAGTCTGTGAAGGTTTGGAAGTCTACCTTGAAGACTTACCAGAGTGATTGGGCGAGGACTGGGTGTCCTTAGCTCAAGGGGAACAAGGTGAAGACGCGGTCTTCTGAGTTAAATCTCAGCCTCCCTAACCAGACGTACAGTTATCACAGCAACTGGAACTGGTCCAACAAATCATTGTCTTCAACGAGCCACTGGTTTTATCCTTCACATCTCTTTATTTGCAGTTGGTCCTTGTGAAGTCATTGCCTGTTTGCATTATCTTTTTGTCTTCACTGTGTGACTGCTTGTTCTGATTGGCTTCATACTATCTTCCATCCTGATCCATACTGCCTAGCTGCTATTAGTCTTTGTGCTTTCACTTCATTGAATACTTGACTATGGCTTGCCTAGTGTAGTCTACCTTCCGTTGCATGGTAATAGTTTTATTTCTATCGTTTGTCTTCGAAACTCCCATGTTTTGAAGACTTTCTTAAAAATCGCCTATTCACCCCCCCCCCC
>NC_041386.1:554796704-554844440 GCF_002162155.2 Triticum dicoccoides | reverse complement strand
TTTCAATTGGTATCAGAGCAAGGTACTCCCTTGTTCTGTGTGATTCGGTTTAACCACCTGGAGTTTTAGCTATGTCGACTGCAGGGATAATCAAAGTCTCCGTTGCGTGCCCAGTCTTCGATGGAACTGAATATCCCTACTGGAAGAATAAGACGCGCATGCATCTTGAAGCCATTGATGTCGACCTCTGGTATGTCGTCAAGAATGGCGTCCCCAAGGCTGGTAAAGGTGTCACCGCTGCTGATGTCAAGAAGTTTGTTCAACTGGATTCCACTGCCAAGAATATCATCTGTGGTCATCTGATCAAAGGGCAGTATGGCCGTGTGAGTGCTCTGGAAACATTCAAGCTAGTCTGGGACTGGCTCTCCAAGGTCAACGAAGGTGTCTCAACCCAGAGAGATCAAAGGATCAATGTCCTTCACAACCTCTTCAACCGCTTCAAGAGAAACGACAATGAGAATGTTCAGCTCACGTTTGATCGACTCACTGACATCACAAATGAGCTTCAAGCTCTCGGCGCTACTGAGATCACCAAGAATGAAATCGTCAAGACACTTCTGAGATCACTTGACAGCTCGTTTGACACCCTAGCCCTGATGATTCAAGAACGCCCTGACTTCAAGAGACTCGATCCGTCTGACATACTCGAAAGGCTCAACACACATGAGTTTCAGCTTTCTGAGAAAAGAGACATCTATGGTCCCAACTATGGCCGAACTCGTGCCTTGAAGGCAAAAGTTGTTTCCTCCTCTGAAGAAGAATCTGACTGCAGTTCTGATGATCCTGAAGACATTAGAAAGGAGCTTGCTATGCTTGTGAAGAAGTTCTAGAAATTCACCAAGAAGAAAGGCTTCAGAAAGTCCTCACGATCCAGCTCAAGGAATGATGAAGCTTCTGCTCATGACTACAAGAGAACATGCCACAAGTGCAAGAAACCTGGTCACTACATCTCTGAGTGTCCGCAGTGGGACAATGAGAACAACAACAAGAAGAAGAAGAAGAAGAAGAAGAGCAAGGAATATGATTCTGATGAAAAGAAGAAGAAGAAGAAATACTCTTCTTCCAAGTCTTCCTCAAAGTCTTCATCACACAAGAAGAGCTCATCTAGCAAGACTCGTGCGTTTGTTGGCAAGGAAATGGATTCAGAGGAGGAGTCTGCTTCTGAGGAGGCAGAGGTGGAGTCTGAGGAGGAGTCCGATTATGGCGTTGCAAGTCTGGCTACAGCCTACGTTGCCAAGTCCATCTTCAACATTGAAGACAATGACTTCGTCACCGACGCCGATGCTAATGACAAGGACAACTCCGCTCCCAACTACTGCTTCATGGAACGCGGTGCCAAGGTAAACTCACGCACTACTCACTATCAAACATTCAGTGAAGATGACTCTGATTGTGGTTCCAAACCCAGCTACAAAACACTTGCTAAAATTGCCACTGAACAACAGAAAGCTATGGAACATATTGAAAAACTGTTAGACAAAATCAATGACCTATTAGACGCTGAAATGACTCGATCTCAGTCCTTAATTGAAGACATAAAAAATCTTCATGTTAAGTATGAGGAACTTGAAAGTCGTCATGAAACGCTCTCAACAACTCATGAAAAGCTTTCCTATGATTATCTAAGAACTTGAGAAATTGAGAGCGGCTCATGAAGATCTTCAAAAGGAAAACGAGTCAGTTCGCGCCAAACAGATCAATCCCGCTCAGGAAGGATTTGAACCACCATGTCTTAAATGCATTGAGCGTGATAACAGTACTTCTGTTGCTGGATGTTCTACTGCTGCTACTATTGCAATATCTTCAACTGTTGATGTGGTAACTAACCCCTCTGCTGAGGATGCCACTGCTATTGCTGATGAAAATGCTAGGTTGAAGACATTGCTTGAAACAGGGATGTACAAAAGTCTCAAAGGGCATCAGACACTATGTGATGTCCTCAAAAGGCAGATTCTGAACCGAAACCCTAGGAAAGAGGGTGTTGGGTTCGAAAGGAAAATGAATGCTGATGGCTCTTACTGGAAACCTGAGCAGTACCCCAAAACCACATGGGTTGCTGCACAGGAACCTTCAGTGGATCCATCCACCCTATCTGGCTTCACTTGTGCTAATCCCATCATCATTGATGAATCCTTTGATGCAAACTATAAAATGTTTAAAAATCATAATGATGAAGTGTTTGCCAGGTATATTGGTACTAACTGCAGGAATGGGCCACCTATGAAGAAAGTCTGGGTGCCGAAAAGTGTTTGGAGAATCTTACTGTGAATGTCGTCATGACACCACAAGTGAAGAAGACAAACCCCAGACCACAGGCTTCATATGGTCCAAAGACTTCATACAAACAGAGGACTCACCTAAGTCGCACTAACGCAAATGTTTTGCAGGGAAACCATACTTAGTCCTATGAATACGAGCGTGTTTCATCAAACCGCCATGTTCATAAGACCCAGAACTACTCTGTTTATTCTTATGACTACTATTCTCCACCTGCAAGACTATTTGCTAGGGCTCCAAAGCCAAAGTTCTCAGATGCTGCACTTAAACTCATTGCTTCGAAGCCACCCTTGAAGATGTGGGTGGCTAAGAAAGCTTAACTCTCTTTTGTAGGGAAAGGTCTCCAACCGAAAATCAAATGCGTCTGAAGCTATTGCTGGGGACCTTAAACATCTTATAGGGCGCAAGATCAAATGCCCAAATGGTCTTATTATGTATTTTGTTCCTGAGTCGCTTGCTACTTGCCCTATCAGTCCTAACCTCGATCTAAGCTTTAATAATCCTCTTGCTCGTCAAATGTTTATGCTTCACAATGCTCTTCGTGAAGCCTATCCCCCTAACTGCACTGTAGGGTATGACACCAGCTGCTTCAGAATGGATTATTGATAGTGGATGTACTAATCACATGACTGGCAAGCGAAGTCTTCTCATGGACTCAACCTTACGTCCATCTGACAAAAGTGACATCACATTTGCTGATACTGGTAAAAGCAAGGTATTGGGTCTAGGTAGAGTTGCAATCTCAAAGGATCAGCACATGGATAAAGTGATGCTTGTTGAATCCCTTGGTTTCAACTTAATGTCTGTCTCAATGCTTTGCGATTTGAACATGATTGTGATATTTGGAAAATATCGTTGCCTAGTTCTAATGGAATCTGACAAGTCTGTAGTCTTTGAAGGGTATCGAAAGATGATTTGTACATGGTAGATTTCTCAACAGGACCACAGCTTGCCGTATGTCTTCTTGCAAAAGCTTCAGAATGCTGGCTCTGGCATCAGAGGCTAGGGCATGCTGGCATGAGGAACTTGCACACTCTTGCAAAGAAGAAGCACGTCATAGGCATCGAGGGCGTCAAGTTCAAGAAGGATCACTTATGCGGTGCCTGCGAAGCTGGAAAGATGACGAGGGCCAAGCATCCCTCGAAGACAATCATGACAATGACTCAACCCTTCGAACCACTACACATGGACCTCTTCGGCCCTACTCACTACTCAACCCTTACTACTACTGCTTGTCTGTATGGCTTCTTCATTGTTGATGATTATTCAAGATATACATGGGTGCATATAATCCTCTACAAGACTAAAGTGCAGGATGTCTTCAGATGCTTCGCCAATCGAGCCATGAACAACTATGGCATCAAGATCAAGCACATCAGAAGTGACAATGGCACTGAATTCAAGAACACCGGCCTCGACACTTATCTTGATACATTGGGCATCACTCATGAGTTCTTAGCTCCATACATGCCTCAGCAGAATGGCATCATGGAACGCAAGAACAGAACACTCATTGAGATGGCTCGGATGATGCTCGATGAATACAAGACTCCAAGGAAGTTCTGTCCTGAAGCTATTGATATTGCATGCCATGTCATCAACCATGTTTATCTTCACAAGCTTCTGAAGAAAACATCCTATGAACTCCTCACTGCTAAGAAGCCAAACGTCAGTTACTTCAGAGTATTTGGTGCCAGGTGTTGGATCAAGGATCCACATCACACTTCAAAATTTGCACCGAAAGCACATGAAGGTTTTATGCTTGGTTACAGAAAGGATTCGCACTCCTACAGAGTCTTCAACCTCTTCCACTATAAAGTGGTTGAAACTATGGATGTGCGGTTCGATGAGACTAACGGCTCGCAAAGAGAGCACCTGCCAAATGTGCTAGATGAAATTCCACCCAGTGAATCCATCAAGCTTATGGGAACTGGAGAAATCATATCGTCTGAAGTACAGCCTGAAGAGGAACTTATCATCTCTGCACCTGATCAACCTGAAGACAATGCTCAGCCTGAAGACAATCCTTCAAATGATGACAATGATCAGCAAGAGAAAAATCTTCGTCCAGTTCATCCTCGTGTTGCAAATGAAGTACAGATTGAGAAGATAATTGATAGCATCAATGCACCTGGTCCACTCACTCGTTCAAGGGCAACACAACTACCAAATTTCTGTGAGCAGTTTGCATTCATCTCAATATCTGAACCCAAGAAAGTTGATGAAGCCTTCATGGAACCTGAATGGATTCAAGCTATGCAAGAAGAGCTTCAATAGTTCGAGCTGAATAATGTATGGGAACTGGTCAAGCGTCCTGATGCTCGTAAACACAATATCATAGGCACTAAATGGATATATCGCAACAAGCAAGATGAGCATGGTCAAGTTGTCAGAAACAAGGCTCGTCTCGTTGCTCAAGGATACACTCAAGTTGAAGGAATTGACTTCGATGAAACATTTGCTCCTGTGGCTAGACTTGAAGCCATACAAATACTGCTAGCCTATGCAAATCATCATAACATCCTTTTGTATCAAATGGATGTGAAGAGTGCCTTTCTAAATGGCAAGATTGAAGAAGAAGTGTATGTTGCACAACCGCCTGGCTTTGAAGATCCAAAACATCCTGACATGGTTTACAAGCTCAACAAGGCAATGTATGGCCTTAAACAAGCCCCTCGTGCTTGGTATGACACACTCAAAGACTTCCTGAAGAGCAAAGGCTTCAAACCTAGTTCCTTGGATCCCACACTCTTCACGAAGACATATGATGGTGAACTGTTTGTGTGCCAAATATATGTGGATGACATTATCTTCGGCTGCACTAATCAGAAGTACGGTGATGAGTTTGGATACATGATGCAAGAGCAATATCAGATGTCCATGATGGGTGAGCTGAAGTTCTTCCGTGGTCTTCAAGTACGGCAGCAACGCAACGGCATCTTCATATCTCAAGAGAAATACCTCAAAGATTGCCTGAAGAAGTTTGGAATGCAAGACAGCAAGGGTTATACGACGCCAATGCCTGCCAAGAGTCATCTAGATTCTGACGCCAATGGTTTTGCAAGTTGCGGTGTGAGCTAAATATCTTGGATTCCTCAAATGTCCTGTGATCATGCACACATCCTAACACTTATGCATGTTGATGACTTAGATGTACAAACACACGAAGTAACGTATATCTTCAACTAATGAAGACTTACACTCTAAGTGTGAATACATTAACGTGGAATTTGACTTTGGAGCGCCACGATAATTGTGCGCCGTGTCTGGGTCTAACACTTCCTATACAGTGGGTAACGCCACCACCAAACTTTTGTTTAGAATATTTTCTGTTGGCATTACATTTGCAAAGTCTTCGCATTTCATTTGTCTTCAATGTTAACATGGCTTCATGTTTATCTTCAATATATTGATTTGGTTCCTGTCCTCTACGACATTCACTTATAGCTATGTCTTCTAGTTGAATCTTTTGAACTAAGTGAATGTGATCGGACCCTAACCGTTCTATGCTCCCGTCTCAAATCTATTTATCCAAATCATATGCATTCTATTGAAACTGTCGAATGTCTTCTCTGCGTCCTTGTCAGCAGAAGATACAGAGACAAACATTAATCTGTTTTCAATGCTCAATCCTTTTTACCTGAAACCCGGAGAAGCGGGAACAACCACCCGACAATCCAGGCGTACGTGGGAACATGGAACAACCTCCGATGTGTTGCATGATCGCCACGTGTCCTTCAGATGTGAACCGCCGGGGGCACCTACGTAATAACGATGTGTCGTCCCTGTCCATATAAATACACGCCTCACCCCAGTCATTATCTCTTCTTCCACTTCTCTCTCGCACAAACCCTAGCGCCACCGCTAGCCCTCGACGACGTTGGCGACGAAGCGCTTAGCTGCCGCGACCTCACCGACCCCGTCCTCACGCCGGCCGCGGATATCATCTTCTCCACCATCGTCGTAGGTGTCCTCCGTCGCCAAGTTAGGGCAAAGGAAGATCGAACTACTTGGCTTCATCTCCTACTCTGTCTAGCAGTTCCTCGAGTGGTAAATAAAAACTCTTTTTATAGTCTTTTTGATCCGATAGATTCATCCTTTTCAACCACAAGTGGTTTCTGTTCCTACAAAGTTGGATCTATCCTGTTCTGCATCTCATAGCATGCCTAGTATGTTCACTTATGCTTCACAAAGTAGTTAGATTCCTCACTTGTACTTATTCGTGGATTCGTACAAATTTGGAACCAACTCTCTACATATGAGTGAATGTCTTCGCACTATGGGGTCAATGTCTTCTAAACTGATTTATCTTCAAAATCTTCTAAGAATGCATATGACCTCTTCCCCTTTCCTCGCATCTCTAATGCTGTCACAGGTACATGTCCGTGGGAGAATCCCTTGGTTCTCATAGTCTGCATTCATTTGCAGAGTTCTTACAGCATCACATAAATTCTCCTAAAGCCAGTTCCTGTCTGACCAGTAGACGGAAGACTTTAACAGTGTTGAAGCCTTTCAGTCTAAACTTCATGGCAACAGAAAAATCAGTCAGGAAGGGCGGCAGACAGCGCCGTGAATACACTGCTAAGGACCTGCCACCTGATCTCTATGAGTTATACAAGTCAGATCCAGAAGAGACCTATGGAGAACACAAGAACCGAATCCAATGGATTCGAAGACATTGGGCAGAGGAATGGTTCAAGTACAGGTTTGTCACCGATGAATATGCTGAAAAGAATGCCGTCAAGGGCCCCTGGGGAGATATCATATACAAAGGTCTTCAGTCCAAGTCGAAGTCCGAAGCTATTGCTCAAGGCTTCTACCCCTGCATGATTCGTGGATCTCAGCCTGCTAATGCCGACCCATCCTCTCTTTTATTGTGTTGTGAAGATAATCTCTTCAAGCGCAACTATCAGTTTGCAAAGAACTCGGCCAAGGAAAACAAGAAGTCTTTGGGATTAGACTTCAACCCAGGCCCCTCTGCGCCACGTGCTGACAGCACACGCGAAGCTGAACCCAATCTTGTTGGGCCCTTCTACAACTTAGAAGGTCTCATCACTCATGTAATGGTTCAAGGGGCAGACGTGGACCAACTTGCAGATGACGTTGATTCTGACGAAGCGCCTGCACCACTGAAGCCTGTGAAGCAAAAGAAACCAAAGGCTTCAAAGCCCTCTTCTGCACCAAAGGTCTCACGGGCGAAGCCTCTGGCCACTGCACCTCCTGAAACCAGTGTGCAGTCTGAAGATCTCTCTCGCATCTCCAAGTCTGACAAGTTGAAAAAGCCCATGCAACCAACTGGTCAAGCATTGACCCATGCTGCTGTTTTGAGAAACGAGAATGACGCCATTAATCTGTCTAGCAACGACGATCTTGGCGATGATGCTCTTGAGCAATTGATAAAGAGCAAGCAAGAGGCGGAAATCTTCAACGATCTTCCCCTCTTTGATGTGGAAATCCTGGACAAATTTATTGATGAGTAGTTTGACATCCCAGACCTCAGTTTTGATGATCTTCAGCTCCCAATAGGCCTCAGCGTCTCCTTCCACGGAGCCATTGCTCCTGAGCTGGCTCTTGCACAGAAGATTGTTGAGCTGAAGCAAAAGATTGATTATGAAAAGGCTCAGTTCAAGAAGCACATGGCCAAGCTCAATGTTGAAGACATTCAAAACTTCAAGGTCATGATGCATGAGCTCAAGGAGGCATTCCACAAGAAACGAGAAGAAGCAAAAGGTTCTCGTGAGTGCATGAAGAATCTTGCTGCCAAATGTGTTCAAGGCTACAATGAAGCTGAAAAGCGCAAGGCTTTGGGGCGACCAGGCATCGCCCCAGAATGGCTGCCAAGAAGAAGAAGAAGCCAGCTGTGGCCGAACCAGAAGCATCAAGGCAGGAAGAACCTCGCATTGTCTTCCCGGCCAGTATGACAGGCTCGAAGCCTAAGGTCCCCACAGTGGCTTCGGAGTTCAAGAAAACTAGATCCGCTGAAGCCGAAGCCAGAAAGCGCAAGACCAAAGCCACCACTGATGATGCTCCACCAACCAAGAAAAGAAAAATAAAGAAGAGAGACCGGGCTGCTTCCACAGAGCCCCTTGTCGTCGAACCAATTTCTATTGCTCGTCCTCCATCTGCACACCAAGAACGTTGTTTGGTAGTTCATGAGCCTGCTTCCACAGAGGCTCCTGAAGCTGAAGAGAATCAAGCTGTTGACCCCACCGCAGCTGAAGACATTGGTCATCAAGACAATGTTGAAGATGATGAAGTCCTTCCTCAGATCGAGCACAATTTGGTATCATCGCCTGTTCTCACGAACAGCGAACTCATCAGCATTGGTCGTCCATTGACGCCAATTGCTCAGGATGACTCATGGGCTGATCACCCTCAAGAATCCCCTCGTGATGAAGAAACACCAGTTACTCCCCCACCACAGGTCACCACTCCGATGATTGACAATGAAGACCTTGAGGCCCAACCAACTCCATCTCCACAGGCGTCGCCAGCGTTTCGCAGGCTTCGCAAAGGACCAAGGCCACAGGTCACATTGTCAAGTGTTCCAGAAGGAGAAGAGCGCCAATCCATTTCATGCGAAGTCTTTCCTGAAGCCTCTCCTACTGCGAACATCCCTGAATCTGAAGCCAAAACGGCTGAAGATATTCCGGCTGCATCAGCCGATGACCAAGAAGAAGAACCAAGAGATAAAGAAAGAGTTGCTGCACCCCCATCCAATCCTGAAGTTGTTCTCGAGGAGAACGTGTCTGACCCTCTAGCTCCTGAAGTGGAGGTTACCAATACTGAGGCTGCCACCAACACTGAAGCCAATGACATTGTCATGGCTGAAGCTAATGTGGCGCCTGAAGCTAATGTGGTGGCAGATGTCGCTGCACCTGAAGCTAATGTTGCAGCTCATGCAAATCTGCAGCTTGAAGCCAATGCCTCTGCTCCTGTACCACCTCCGAGGCCACACACCATCGAGCAAGCATATGATCGTGGTCAGCTTGTTACGGTCCGCTGGCCAATTCTGGTTTCTCCGCCTGCTCCCGGACATCAATTTGCCTATCATGTGGAGCACAGGCCTCAGGTCCAGAAGCCAAAGCCAAGGCTACCACGGTTTCCAGGTACTGCAATGTCACCAGGATCGTTTAATCTGAATGGATTCAAGGCACACAACACATTCTTTGACAATGACAAGAACCCCTACACAAGGCCAAGAATCTCCTCAGATCGATTCTGGAGTTATCAGCAGCGAAGCTACTATTCTTGCATCTTGTACAATCAGGGGCGCATCTTCCCACATATGCGTCTTGACTGTGAAGCCATTGCTGGACTGCCATGCCTTGAAGAAGCCCTTGACTGCTTCCGTGATGTGGGTCTGCTCAACTTTGTGACTGCCAAGGAACACTGGAATGAAGAACTTCTGCTTCAATTCTATGCTACCCTCCACATTCATGGGTACAACAGGGATCCGAAGACTTGGATCCTTGAGTGGATGACGGGCGATGTCCATCATGAAGCTAAAGCCCAAGACATCATTGAGCTTACAGCCTTGCCCACTCCTGGCGAATATTATGAACCAGGTTGTCAGCAACACCAGAATGCTTTGGAGAGCATTTTCCAGAAGCCAGAGCCTAACATGAGCCAAATGCTGAGCATGATGAAGCCTCTGCCACGCGACGCTGAATACCCAACGGAATTCTTTGTCAAAGACCTAGAGTATCTGCCCCGCACCATTTACCATATCATCAGAAAAACTCTATGGCCTGTCAAAGGACATTCATCTGAGGCGAAGCTTGAAGGAGCAATGAAGACTTTGGTTTTCTATATCTTCAATGGCATCAGCTTCAATGTTCAAGACTTCTTTATCACGCAGTTGGCTGCATCTGGCTCCGACATCTTTGGTCTGAAGTTCTATGCTCCATGGGTAATGCGCCTTATCAAGCTTCACTCTGCCTTCAACTATCAGCCGTCTGCGCGCAATCATCTCGTATTCTTGCGCGGTGTTGATCTGTATGTTGAAGCCATTTACCCAGAGCCTGCAAAGGATCCAATTTATCTTCACAATGTTGATCATCAAAGCTTCACCCAGCCCATTGAAGGAGTTCAGGCCGCCTCTCGTGTTTATCCCTTGGCTGGTAACACACATGCCCCTCACGCCCAAACTGAAGCCATTGGAAGCACCATTGCCCAAAGGCCTAGGAAGCAATCTCATGTTCTCAATGACCGAGAGCTTCTAGTCGCTCTACATCAGAAACAGGATAAGCATCATGACTGGCTTAAGCGTCAGATGCAAAGCCTCTTGGTGGACATCAATCGCATTCGCAATCTTGCCACCAAGAATGCCTTTGTTACACATGAAACCTATCGGAGGTCCTGGAAGAGTTTGACATTGCTCACTGCTGAAGCAGATCTTCAAGACGATGGCTTCACAGAAAGATTCAAGTTTGACTCCACTCCTCCAAGGAATGCTCACTTGCGTTGGACTCCCTCACTTGAAGACTCTGACTATTCTTCCTCAGCTGGAACGGTGAATGCCAGAGTCATAGATGATCAAGATGATGCCACTTCACCACCTCCACCTTCAGCACGTGTCGACACTGCACCAAGTTCTTCTGCACCACCGGACCTCAACGACAACCCTGCTACTTCGCCTACTCCTCATGGGAACGAGTAGAAGCTCTATGTCTTCAAACCTTTCTGGTCCTTACTGACAAAAGGGGGAGAAGCATATGAGTTGATAGTCTTCAATCGGGTCCATATGGGTGGTTGCTATAGTTTTTCCAAGTGTTTACAACTCTCGCTTTTGATACATTTGGTTCGTTTTTGAGTTGTAACACTTAAACTTGATGGTCGTCTGCTACCTTTTGGACACTATGTGATGCGATGATAAATTCCGCATGTGCGACGATAAATTCCGCACGAAGTCATTTTGCAGACGTCCATTCTTCATTATGCATGTCATTATCTTCGATATATCCTTTCATGCATGATGAATTGTCTTCATAAGTAGAAGAGGAGCTCCGCAAGTACAACCTGCCATGTGCATTTGCATTCAAAAGCAAAATACTTATATGCATATCTTCAGGGGGAGCCTTCCTGCTACTTACGAAGATGATACGTCCATTTTGCATCATGCTTTTATATCGATATTTATTGCATTATGGGATGTTATTTCACATTATGTCACAATACTTATGGCTATTCTCTATTATTTTATAAGGTTTACATAAAGGAGGGAGAATGCCGACAGCTGGAATTCTAGGCTGGAAAAGGAGCAAATATTAGAGACCTATTCTGCACAACTCCAAAAAGTCCTCAAACTCCACGGAATACCTTATAATAAATAATGAAAAATCCTCGCCAAAGATGAAGACCAGGGGGCCCACACCCTTTCCACGAGGGTGGGGGCGCCCCCCTAGGGCGCGCCCCCTACCTCGTGGGCCCCCTGGTGGCTCTCCAATGACCATCTTCTTCTACATGAAGTCTTTTGTCGAGAAAAAAATCAGAAGCAACCTTTCGGGACAAAACTCCGCCGCCACGAGGCGGAACCTTGGTGGATCCAATCTAGAGCTCCGGCAGAGCTGTTCTGCCGGGGAAACTTCCCTCTCGGAGGGGGAAATCATCGCCATCGTCATCACCAACGCTCCTCTCATCGGGAGAGGGCAATCTCCATCAACATCTTCATCAGCACCATCTCATCTCAAAACCCTAGTTCATCTCTTGTATCCAATTCTTGTCTCCAAGACCGGGATTGGTGCTAGTAGGTTGCTAGTAGTGTTAATTACTCCTTGTAGTTGATGCTAGTTGGTTTAATTGGTGGAAGATCATATGTTCAGATCCTTTATGCATATTATTACCCCTCTGATTATGAACATGAATATGCTTTGTGAGTAGTTACGTTTGTTCCTGAGGACAAGGGAGAAGTCTTGCTATTAGTAGTCATGTGAATTTGGTATTCGTTCGATATTTTGATGAGATGTATGTTGTCTAGCCTCTAGTGGTGTTATGTGAACGTCGACTACATAACACTTCACCATTATTTGGGCCTAGAGGAAGGCATTGGGAAGTAATAAGTAGATGATGGGTTGCTAAAGTGACACAAGATTAAACCCTAGTTTATGCGTTGCTTCGTAAGGGGCTGATTTGGATCCATATGTTTCATGCTATGGTTAGGTTTACCTTAATACTGTTTTTGTAGTTGCGGATGCTTGCAATAGAGGTTAATCATAAGTGGGATGCTTGTTCAAGTAAGAACAGCACCCAAGCACCGGTCCACCCACATGTCAAATTATCAAAGTACCGAACGCGAATCATATGAACGTGATGACAACTAGCTTGACGATATTCCCATGTGTCCTTGGGAGCACTTTTCCTTATATCAGAGTTTGTCCAGGCTTGTCCTTTGCTACAAAAAGGATTGGGCCACCTTGCTGCACTTTATTTACTTTTGTTACTTGTTGCTCATTACAAATTATCTTATCACAAAACTATCTGTTACCACTTATTTCAGTACTTGCAGAGAATACCTTGCTGAAAACCGCTTATCATTTCCATCTGCTCCTCGTTGGGTTCGACACTCTTACTTATTGAAAGGACTATGATAGATCCCCTATACTTGTGGGTCATCAAGACTCTTTTCTGGCGCCGCTGCCGGGTAGTGAAGCGCCTTTGGTAGGTGGAATTTGGTAAGGAAAAATTTATATAGTGTGCTGAAATTTACTGTCACTTGTTACTATGGAAAGTAATCCTCTGAGGGGCTTGTTCGGGGTATCTTCACCCCGACCAGTAGAGCAAAGAGTTGCTCCTCAACCTACTGAACCTATTCAAAATGAAATTCTTTATGAGTATCCTTCGGGTATGATAGAAAAACTGCTAGCTAATCCTTTTACAGGAGATGGAACAAAGCATCCTGATGAACACCTAATATATGTTGATGAAGTTTGTGGATTATTTAAGCTTGCAGGTATACCCGATGATGTTGCTAAGAAGAAGGTCTTCCCTTTATCTTTGAAGGGAGACGCATTGACATGGTATAGGCTATGTGATGATACGAGATCATGGAACTATAGAAGATTGAAATTGGAATATCATCAAAAGTATTACCCTATGCATCTTGTTCATCGTGACCGCAATTATATATATAATTTTTGGCCTCGCGAAGGAGAAAGCTCGCTCAAGCTTGGGGGAGGCTTAAATCAATGTTATATTAATGCCCCAATCATGAGCTTCCAAGAGAAACAATTCTTCAAAAAAATTATGCTCAGCTTTCTAAAAATAATCGCACCATGCTCGATACTTCTTGTGCTGGCTCTTTTATGATGAAGACTATTGGATTTAGATGGGATTTATTGGATAGAATTAAACGCAACTCTGAAGATTGGGACCTCGACAATGGTAAGGAGTCAGGTATGACACCTAGTTTTGATTGTGTTAAATCTTTTATGGATACCGATATTTTCCGTAAGTTTAGCACTAAATATGGAGTTGATTCTGAGATAGTAGCTTCTTTCTGTGAATTATTTGCTACTTATGTTGATCTCCCTAAGGAGAATTTGTTTAAATATCATCCTCCCATAGAAGTAAAAGTAGCAGCACCAATTAAAGTTGAAGAAAAGACTGTCACTTATAATGATCCTATTGTTCCTACTTGTTATGTTGAGAAACCACCTTTCCCTGTTAGGATAAAGGATCATGCTAAAGCTTCATCAGTGGTTCGTAAGAGCAATATTAAAACATATACACCTCCGGAGCAAGTTAAAGTTGAACCTAATATTGCTATTGTTAAAGATCTCTTGTCTGATAATATTGATGGGCATGTTTTCAGTTCTGCGGTGAAACTGCTAGAATTGCTAAACCTTGTGCTAAAGATAAAAATAGACATGTGGTAGGCATGCCTGTTATTTCTGTTAAAATAGGAGATCATTGTTATCATGGCTTATGTGATATGGGTGCTAGTGCTAGTGCAATACCTATTGAATTATACAAAGAAATTATGCATGACATTGCACCTGTTGAGTTAGAAGAAATTGATGTTACTATTAAACTTGCTAATAGAGATACTATTTCACCAATGGGAATTGTTAGAGATGTTGAAGTCTTGTGTGCGAAAACTAAATATCCTGCTGATTTTCTTGTTCTTGGTTCCCCACAAGATAGCTTTTGTCCCATTATATTTGGTAGACCCTTCTTAAATACTGTTAATGCTACCATAGATTGCACAAGGGATGTTGTTACTGTCGGCTTAGATGATATGACTCATGAGTTTAATTTCTCTAAATTTAGTAAACAACACCGTGAAGAAGAATTGCCTAGTAAGGATCAAATTATTGGTCTTGCTTCTATTGCCATACCTCCTAGTGATCCTTTAGAACAATATTTGCTAGACGATGAGAATGATATGTTTATGAATGAAAGAAGGGAAATAGATGAAGTATTCTTTAAACAGGAACCTATTCTGAAACACAATTTGCCTGTTGAAATCCTAGGGGATCCCCCTCCACCTAAGGGTGATTCCATGTTTGAGCTTAAACCGTTGCCTGATAATATTAAATATGCTTATCTTGATGAAAAGAAGATATATCCTGTTATTATTAGTGCTAACCTTTCAGAGCATGAAGAAGAAAGATTATTGAAAACTCTGAGAAGCACCGTGCTGCTATTGGATATACTCTTGATGACCTTAAGGGCATTAGTCCCACTTTATGTCAATATAAAATAAATTTGGAAGCAGATGCCAAACCAGTTTGTGATCCTCAACGATGTCTGAATCCTAAAATGAAAGAAGTGGTAAGAAAAGAAATACTAAAGCTTCTGGAGGCAGGTATAATTTATCCTGTTGCTGATAGTCAGTGGGTAAGTCCTGTTCATTGTGTCCCTAAGAAGGAAGGTATTACTGTTGTTCCTAATGATAAAGATGAATTGATTCCACAAAGAATTATTACAGTTTATAGAATGGTAATTGATTTCTGCAAATTAAATAAGGCTACTAAGAAAGATCATTACCCCTTACCTTTTATCGATCAAATGCTAGAAAGATTATGCAAACATACACATTACTGCTTTCTAGATGGTTATTCTGGTTTCTCTCAAATACCTGTGTCGGCTAAAGATCAATCAAAGACTACTTTTACATGCCCTTTTGGTACTTTTGCTTATAGACGTATGCCTTTTGGTTTATGTAATGCACCTGCTACCTTTCAAAGATGCATGATGGCTATATTCTCTGACTTTTGTGAAAAGATTTGTGAGGTCTTCATGGACGACTTTTCCGTCTATGGATCTTCTTTTGATGATTGCTTGAGCAATCTTGATCAAGTTTTGCAGAGATGTGAAGAAACTAATCTTGTCTTGAATTGGGAGAAGTGCCACTTTATGGTTAATGAGGGTATTTTCTTGGGGCATAAAGTTTCTGAAAGAGGTATTGAAGTTGATAAAGCCAAGGTTGATGCTATTGAAAAGATGCCATGTCCCAAGGACATCAAAGGTATAAGAAGTTTCCTTGGTCACACCAGATTTTATAGGAGGTTCATTAAGGACTTCTCAAAAATTTCTCGGCCTCTGACTAATTTATTACAAAAAGATATACCATTTGTCTTTGATGATGATTGTGTAGAAGCATTTGAAATACTTAAGAAAGCATTAGTCTCTGCATCTATTGTTCAGCCACCTGATTGGAATTTACCCTTTGAAATTATGTGTGATGCTAGCGATTATGCTGTAGGTGCTGTTTTAGGGCAAAGAGTTGATAAGAAATTAAATGTTATCCATTATGCTAGTAAGACTCTAGACAATTCTCAAAGAAATTATGCTACTACTGAAAAAGAACTTTTAGCAGTTGTATTTGCTTGTGATAAGTTCAGACCTTATATTGTTGATTCTAAAGTAACTATCCACACTGATCATGCTGCTATTAAATATCTTATGGAGAAGAAAGATGCTAAAATTAGACTTATTAGATGGGTTCTCTTGCTACAAGAATTTGATTTGCATATTGTTGATAGAAAAGGAGCTGAGAACCCCGTTGCAGACAACTTATCTAGGTTAGAGAATGTTCTTGATGACCCACTACCTATTGATGATAGCTTTCCTGATGAACAATTAAATGTCATAAGTACTTCTTATAGTACCCCTTGGTATGCTGATTATGCTAATTACATAGTTGCTAAATTTATACCACCTAGCTTCACATACCAACAAAAGAAAAAGTTCTTCCATGATTTGAGACATTACTTTTGGGATGACCCACATCTTTATAAAGAAGTAATAGATGGTGTTATTAGACGTTGTCTACCTGAGCATGAACAGGAACAGTTCCTACACAAGTGCCACTCCAAAACTTATGGAGGACACCACTCAGGAGATAGAACTGCACATAAGGTATTGCAATCCGGTTTTTATTGGCCTACTCTCTTCAAGGATGCCCGTAAGTTTGTCCTATCTTGTGATGAATGTCAAAGAATTGGTAATATTAGTAGACGTCAAGAAATGCCTATAAATTATTCACTTGTTATTGAACCGTTTGATGTTTGGGGCTTTGATTATATGGGACCTTTTGCTGCCTCTAATGGATATACACGTATTTTAGTTGCTGTTGATTACGTTACTAAGTGGGTAGAAGCTATTCCAACTAGTAGTGTTGATCATAACACTTCTATTAAAATGCTTAAAGAAGTTACTTTTCCGAGGTTTGGAGTCCCTAGATATTTAATGACTGATGGTGGTTCACATTTTATTCATGGTGCTTTCCGTAAAATGCTTGCTAAATATGACGTCAATCATAGAATTGCATCTCTGTATCACCCACAGTCTAGTGGTCAAGTAGAATTGAGTAATAGAGAACTCAAATTAATTTTGCAAAAGACTGTCAATAGGTCTAGAAAGAATTGGTCCAAGAAACTTGATGATGCATTATGGGCCTATAGAACTGCATATAAAAATCCTATGGGTATGTCTCCTTATAAAATGGTATATGGAAAAGCATGTCACTTACCTCTCGAACTAGAACATAAGGCATATTGGGCTATTAAAGAGCTCAACTATGATTTCAAACTTGCCGGTGAAAAGAGGTTATTTGATATTAGCTCACTTGATGAATGGAGAACCCAAGCTTATGAAAATGCCAAGTTGTTTAAAGAAAAGGTTAAAAGATGGCATGACAAAAGGATACAAAAGCGTGAGTTTAATGTAGGTGATTATGTATTGCTATACAACTCTTGTTTAAGATTTTTTGCAGGAAAACTTCTCTCTAAATGGGAAGGCCCCTATGTTATCGAGGAAGTCTATCGTTCCGGTGCCATAAAAATCAACAACTTCGAAGGCACAAATCCGAAGGTGGTAAACGGTCAGAGAATTAAACATTGTATCTCAGGTAATCCCATAATTATTGAAACCAATATTATTGAAACCGTAACCCTGGAGGAATACATAAGGGACACTTTCTAGAACGTTTCAGACTCCGAAAAGGAATAGGTATGTGGTACGGTAAGTAAACCGACTCCAAAACAATTTTTAAGGCAATATTTCTCCGTTTTGGAATATTTAGAAAAATAGAAAATTAAATAGCAGTCCGGGAAGGACACGAGGGCCCCATGAGGGTGGAGGGCGCGCCCTACCCCCCTGGGCGTGCCCCCCTACCTCGTGAGCACCTCGTGTGCCTTCCGAACTCTGTTTTCTTGCACGATACGTATTTTGGTCGGTAAAAATTCACTATATATTCTCCCAAAGGTTTTGACCCCCGTATCACGCAAATATCCTCTGTTTTTGTTTCGAGTTGTTGCTGCTGCAGATTAGAGCAAGATGTCTTCTCAAGAGTCAGTCAGGAAGAGCCGGGTATCTAATCCGGCACCGGAACCAAGGGCGAACAGCGACCCTGACCACTTCGGGCCAGCAACGGAGGAGGAGATGGAGGCTGACTTAATGAGGGTAGATGCCATGGAGGATCAAGAAGTCACCTCTCGCTTCCGAGCTGGGTTCACGATGGGGGAACTACAGAGCTCAGCTATTCCAAACTCGGTTATCCCTTCCAATGTTAGATTTCTTTCTTATGAAAATATGAAGAGGAGTGTCACTTGTTCTCCCGCAGCTATGAAACACCCTTGGGTGCAAGGAGCTTTAGCCGTTACAAGAAAGCTTCGTAAGGGAACAATGGACCTCAAGCAGCAAGTCAACAAGCTCAAAGAGGAGAATCGTATCCTGAGAGGAATCATCGCCAAGAATATTACACCAACAACAAAGAATGAGATATAATCACATGGGTATGGGCACTCCCCTTGGCAACTGCCAAGCTTGGGGGAGGTGCCCCGGTATCGTATCACAATCACAACTCCTATCTTTACCATTTTCCTTAGTTCGATCCTATTAGTATTATTTTGATCTAGTAGAATAAAGTTTATGGCATGATCTAGTTTTAAGTTTTGCTTTATGATCTCTCTATGTAATCGAGTCCGTGAGCTATATAATAAAGATTAGTGTTGAGTCAAGGGCTTGATTTTCTTGCTATGATCTTGGGTGAATAAAAGAAAAGAGAAAAAGAATAAGAAGAAACAAAAGTTCATATTGATCTTATTGATAGTATTGACTTCACATAGAAAGAGTGTGATGATTAAAAGTTGTTGGGAGTTGGCAGACATAGCTTTGGTCATCGTTGCAATTAATAGGAAGTAATAAGGAAAGAGAGGTTTCACATATAAATATACTATTATTGACATCTTTTATGATTGGGAGCACTCATCAAAATATGACATGCTAAAGAGTTGATGTTGGACAAGGAAGACAACGTAATGGGTTATGTTTTCTTATATCTGAGATAAAGTATGTTGTCATGGATCATCCAACATGTTGAGCTTGCCTTTCCCCCTCATGCTAGCCAAATTCTCAGCACCAAGTAGAGATACTACTTGTGCTTCCAAATACCCTTAAACCAGTTTTGCCATGAGAGTCCACCATATCTACCTATGGATTGAGTAAGATCCTTCAAGTGAGTTGTCATCGGTGCAAAGCAATAAAAATTGCTCTAAATATGTATGATTAGTGGGGGAGAAATAAGCTTTATACGATCTTGTGATGTGGAAGTAATAAAAGCAACGGACTGCATAATAAAGGTTCATATCACAAGGGGCAATATAAAGTGACGTTCTTTCGCATTAAGATTTTGTGCACCCAACCCTAAAAGTGCATGGCAACCTCTGCTTCCCTCTACGAAGGGCCTATCTTTTATTATTATCTTCTACCTTATGCAAGTGTCATGGTGATCTTCACCACTCCCTTTTTCATTTTATCCTTTGGCAAGCCCAGCATGTTGGAAAGAACCTGATATATATATATATATATATATATATATATATATATATATATATATATATATATATATATAGGGGGGCATGAGTTATTATTGTTGACATTACCCTCAAGGTAAAAAGGTTGTGGGCGAAACTATAAGCCCCTATCTTTCTCTGTGTCCGATTAAAACTCCGTAACCACAAGTATTGCGTGAGTGTTAGCAATTATGAAGGACTAGATGCTAGTTGAGTATGTGGACTTGCTTTTTAGCTCTGACATAGACTCTTTCTGATGTTATGATAAATTGCAATTGCTTCAATGACTGAGGTTATAGTTTGTTGGTTCTCAATAAGGTTTATGATTCATACTTTTGCATTGTGAATAGATCATCACTTGAACATAAGTAATCATATGACAATATCTAAGTATCTTGCTGTTATGAGAATAATCATGATGCCCTCATGTCTGTATTTTATTTTTATCGACGCCTCTACCTCTAAACATGAGGACATATTTATTGTTATCGGCTTTCTCTTGAGGACAAGTGAGGTCTAAGCTTGGGGGAGTTGATACGTCCATTATGCATCATGCTTTTATATCGATATTTATTGCATTATGGGCTATTATTTCACATTATGTCACAATACTTATGGCTATTCTCTCTTATTTTATAAGGTTTACATAAAGGAGGGAGAATGCCGGCAACTGGAATTCTGGGCTGGAAAAGGAGCAAATATTAGATACCTATTCAGCACAACTCCAAAAGTCCTGAAACTCCACGGAATACCTTATAATAAATAATGAAAAATCCTCGCCAAAGATGAAGACCAGGGGGCCCACACTGTCGGTGTCAAAACCGGCGAATCTCGGGTAGTGGGTCCCGAACTGTGCGTCTAGGCCGGATGGTAACAGGAGGCAGGGAACACGATGTTTACCCCAGGTTCGGGCCCTCTTGATGGAGGTAAAACCCTACGTCCTGCTTGATTAATATTGATGATATGAGTAGTACAAGAGTAGATCTACCACGAGATCAAGGAGGCTAAACCCTAGAAGCTAGCCTACGGTATGATTGTTGTATATGGAGTTGATTGCCTACGGACTACAACCCTCCGGTTTATATAGACACCGGATAGGGTTAGGGTTACACAGAGTCGGTTACAATGGTAGGAGATCTTGAATATCCGCATCGCCAAGCTTGCCTTCCACACCAAGGAAAGTCCCATCCGGACACGGGACGAAGTCTTCAATCTTGTATCTTCATAGTCCAGGAGTCCGGCTGAAGGTATAGTCCGGCTACCCGAACACCTCCTAATCCAGGACTCCCTCAGTAGCCCCTGAACCAGGCTTCAATGACGATGAGTCCGGCGCGCAAATTGTCTTCAGCATTGCAAGGCGGGTTCCTCCTCCAAGTCCTTCATAGAAGATTGTAAACACCAAGAGTAGTGTCCGGCTCTGCAAAATAAGCTTCCACATATTGCCATAGAGAGAATGATATAAGCACAAATCAAATCTACTGACGTATTCCGCAGTGCGTCATCACACTACGGCCAAGTCCTTTACTCGAATCGTTTTTACTTTTCCACCTCAGCATGTTTTGCGAGGCGGTTTCCTTGGCACGTCTTGTCAAAGCAGAGATCGTGTACCCCCTTTACGGGATTCTCATCAATACGGACGTGGGTAACCCAACCGCGCCATTTATCACGGCGCTTGGGAGGCAAGCGAGTTTTACTAGGCTGGTGGGGACGCACAACCGCATCCGCCCATATAAGGGGATAAGGATCCACCTTTTTACCTACGCCTTCTTCCTCCTTTGCCAATCCATCTCCTGTGCACCCGAGCTCCAGCGCCCAAGCCTGCACTTCCCACCTCAACCTTCTCCAGCAATGTCCGGAGCGGGAGGCAAGTGGATGGTCTCCTCCGCTACGGAGGGCCAATCAAGAAGCTAAGGAAGGCCAGATACCTTTCTAAGGACATCGCGCACCGGCTTCCTGAAAAGGGGCAGCTTCTCCCCACCCCAAGGCCCCATGAGAGGGTAGTATTTCTTCCCCACTTCCTCCGTGGACTGGGTTTTCCACTCCACCCATTTGTCCGGGGGCTCATGTTCTACTACGGCCTGGATTTCCATGATCTGGCCCTGAACTTCATCCTCAACATCTCGGCATTTATCGTCGTGTGCGAGGCTTTCCTCCGCGTCTGCCCTCATTTCGGCCTCTGGCTCAAGACCTTCAACGTCAAGCCCAAGGTGGTGCGCGGCAGCCAGGCGGAGTGCGGAGGCGCCATGGCGGGCAAGATGGCCAACGTCCTATGGTTTGCGGGCTCTTTTGTGGAGACCCTAAAGGGGTGGCAATCCGGGTGGTTTTACATCACCGAGCCACGCGATCCGAACTGGATCGCAGCCCCCGAGTTCCGATCCGGGCCCCCCACGCGGCTTATGTCCTGGAAAGAGACGGGCCTGTCGTGGGGTGACGAAAAAGAGGTGACCGGATTGCAAACATGCATCCAGTCCCTGGTGAACAAGCCAATCCGGCTTGTTAATGTAATCCAGGTTATGCTCATCTGCTGGATCCTCCCGTGCCAACAACGTGATTTTAATCTGTGGGAGTTTGACCCGGTGCAGCACCAAACCCTTAGCAGGCTCTTCGACACGACGTACGAAGATGCCTGGAAGGTGCTATTCAAGGGCGCCGAGGCTCCCGCATCCGCTTCCGAGGACCACGGATACAGCTCGCAGCGTCACGCTAGCGAAGTAAGCTATCTTCACCTTTTACAGGATGTTAAGCTTTTTTCATAGTTTGACTCTATGCGGGATCTAAACTCCCTTACCTTTGACAAGCTTGGCGAGCGATATCCAGACCGATTAACTGTCCGGCTCCGCTGCCCGAAGACCTAGCCCCAGCTCTACTAGTGAAGCTGCTGGCTCCGGCGCCTTATGTGGTGCCGGAGAAGAAGGCCAAGAAGAAGAAGACCACGGGGACTCGAAAGAGTGCCCGCAACATGGTGGTGTCGGACTCGTCATCCGACGAGTCCGAGACGCCCTCTTCCCGTGAAAATGAGGAGGAAGAAGAAAACTCTCCCCCCCCAGCGGAGGGAGGAGAGAAGAGGAAGGACGCCCCAACTGGGGAGGCCGAGGGGTCCAGGAAAAGGAAGACCCCTCCGCCGGACTACTCCCCCGACGTCGAAGAGGGCAGAGAGGAGTGGCCGAACAGGGCCAAGCGTCTGGCGAAATCGTAAGTTCAGATATCAGAGTAACTCATGATGTTCTTTTGTTGCCTAGCTTTCCCTAATGTCGAACGTAATTATGCAGCCCGCCCCGGGCCGAATTCAACGAATCGTCGGGCGGCTCCCTGGACTCATCGGACGTGAACTCAGTTCCGCCCGCTGTCTCCCCCCACACTGCAGACAACGCCGAAGTGGCGTCACGACAAGCTCCGGGGCAGGAGGAGGTGGTCCCGGAGGAGCCGCAAGGCAACCTCCCGGACTCCAGGAGTGAAGGGGATAAGGCCCCCTAGGGCTCCAAGTCCGGCTTTGTGCCGGACACCGCGCCGGAATCTTCCATAGTTCCAGACCGCGGTAGGCGAACTCCTTCCAAGAGGAGCAAGCCTTCTGAGCCGGCGCCTCCGTCCAACCGCGGATGCCGGACAATCTGCTGGAGGTGCTTGACGGTGCCTCCATCGACGAGGGGCACCGTACTATTATGAGTACGGTGATCCAGAAGGTTCAGTCCGCCAAGAGCGGACTGACTGAAGCTTACGCTAGCCTTCTAACAGGCTTCGAGGTAAGTAAAAATATGTAAAAATATTACCGCATAGACAGTAGCCCCTGATGCTCTGTTTGGCGTTCGGAAAGAAAAGCCGAATAGAGGATCTATTAAATATCGCAGGAGTCTAACAAAAAAGAGTCAATATGCGTATGCAGGCTTCGCTGCTATCCACCGCCGCACTGACTGTGGAGGTGGGTGTCCTGAAGCAGGACCTCGAGCGGACCGAGCGAGAGCTTGGCCTTGCCAAGCGGTGGCTCGAGGAGAGAGAAGGTAAGAAATACCTTACAGAAAAAGTGCCTATAAAAAGGCGTGATTGCAAAAAGAGTAACAGGATTGTACTGCTTATTGTAGGGGCCACGACTGAGGTGGCGACCCTTAAGCAGGCGCTGTCTGAGGCCGAAAAGAAAACGTCCGCGGAGCGCACCGAGCGAGACAGACTTGGGGCTCAGGTCGGCGAGGTGCAGCTAGAGCTTCACGCTCTCATGAAAAAACATGAGAGTTTGGAGCTTGAGTCAAAGGCGCAAGCATCCGAGCTCGTGACGGCCCTTGAGACTGCCAAGTCTGCCAAGGCCGAAGCCCAAAAGGCCCTCCAAGAGTTGGAGGAGATGAGGAAGATAGCAGCGGGTAAGGCATTCTTCATGCAAAGCAGAAATATAAAAGTAAACTACTTGTTACTTACCCGAATCCGGAGCTCTCTAGGGGCATTCGCAGATCTTCCCCGCAGCATATCCGCCGCTGCCGCATTCTACTGAGCTGAAGAGGGCAGCTCGATGGAGAAGGTGTTCTGGTCTCAGTATTCTGAGGCCGGACACCCTGTGCCTTTGAGCGACCGGCTGAAACAGCTGGTCGAGCTCCACAAGGCGGCCGAACAGGCCATGAAGGGCTTCATAGTTCGGTTGTGGCCTGGAGAGGCCCTGCCTGGGAGCTATTTCGGGCTGGTGCGGCGGCTGGTGGAGGCCTGTCCGAGGCTCGAGGTCATCAAGCACTCCGTCTGCATCGAAGGTGCTCGTCGGGCCCTTGCCCATGCAAAGGTGCACTGTGGTAAGCTGGACGGTGAGAAGCTTGTGAAGGACGGGCCGCCGCTGGGGAAGGAGCATCGCAAGCTCGAGAACTACTACAAGGATGTTCTTGCAGGTGCCAGCCTTGTGGCGGATGAATGTACCAAGGATGTGATTTTTGAATGAACTCGCTCGTGTTTATCCTGTGCGCTGAAAACTTGTTCATATGCGCTAAGCAATGCTTATTGAATTTAAAATATTACTTTTTGTGCGGCCGTTTATCAAAAAATTGAGAGATGGCCAGTCGTTGGCTTCTTCCCCCATGCCACTAGTGCTGGGGTGTTCGGGATAAACCTGAGCGCTCTTTTTCCCATAGTTGGGTCCTTCGAGGGAGGCGCTCAGCACAACGAACCAGGCAATCGGACTATAATGCTTGAACACTCTCACTTAGCCATAGAACTCTATAATTTTAAATTTCGGCGAAGCCCCTAGTTCGGAAGACCGAGTTCGAACAAAGCCAGCTCCTCGCTCGAAGCGGCATAAGTCTTTAGGGACTCAAAAAACCTCTCGAACAGCGACCGGTCTCTCGCCTTATCATGACAGTCAGTTTTAGCTTTCTCCACTGAGGTGCTTAACCCAGCTGAACCGGGGCACAATCGCAGTGGTTCTCCTAGTGCTACCTTAGCCGATAGAGCGGAACGTAAGGCACCAGAACATAGGAGCCGGGAAAACCCAACTATTGACCCAAATCATGATTCGGAGCCGATGCATATAGTGCTATAAGTTCGGGGTGCCGCACTTGTGAAAGTGTACGGACTTCTCACACCATTATGAGGGGTACTGAAGCCCCTGGCGTGTTTGCTGTGCCATGGTGTACGGGTGCAATCATGTCATTTAATAAACATAAATGTGAAAAGAAGATAATGCAAAAAATAGACAAGAAGCTAAGCATTGTTTATAGAGAGGCTATTTATCAAAGCCGAACGATACAAATAGTGCGGTAAGCAAAAGATATTGGACTATTCAGTATGTCTTGACCAGGGGCAGGCCGCGGAATTGTATTTAGAACAGGTATACCGCTCGTAACAGAGACCACCTGGGAGTTCCGTAATGCGGCATGGCTTGTCTGCCTCCCTAGATCTTGCATTGTTTGTGCGGCAGTCGAATTGCCGAACAGGTCGTCCGAAGTATGGAGTCCTGAAAGTAAGAAAAATTAAAAAAAAGAGTTCGGCAGGCCCTAGTACATTTTAAGCCGTATTTTGGGCGTGCCGTTATTGTGCCCCTTCCCCTATGCCCATGGTATTTCAAGGGCGTAGTTATGTACGCGAGGTACTGGTTTCGCTATGTCACGGAAGCTGGGGTTGGGGCCGCATTGCTACGCTTGCTCAGAGTGTGCTAGGCGGTCCTGCTGTGGGTTACTCTGGGCGCGCTTGGCAGTGTCTGGCTTTTTAATGGCCGGACTGGAGAATTGCCTGAGAAGGCTACTTTGTACCTTCGCTGCGAGAGCCGCCATATGCTCCTTCGTACGGAGGGAGCGTTCGGTGTTTCCGTTGACCGTAATTACTCCTCGAGGGCCTGGCATCTTGAGCTTGAGATATGCATAGTGCGGCACTGCATTGAACTTTGCGAATGCGGTTCGTCCGAGTAGGGCGTGATAGCCACTGCGAAACGGGACTATATCGAAGATTAACTCTTCGCTTTGGAAATTTTCCGGGGATACGAAGACCACGTCAAGTGTTACTGAGCCTGTATAGTTGGCTTCTACACCTGGTATAATGCCTTTAAAGGTCGTTCTTGTGGGCTTAATCCTTGAGGGATCTATGCCCATTTTCCACACTGTATCCTGATAGAGCAGGTTCAGGCTACTGCCGCCGTCCATGAGGACTCTTGTGAGATGAAAGCCATTGATGATTGGTCGAGAACCAATGCGGTGAAGCCGCCATGACGGATGCTAGTGGGATGGTCCCTTCGATCAAAAGTGATCGGGCAGGAGGACCATGGGTTGAACTTTGGGGCGACTGGCTCCATCGCGTATACATCCCGTAGCGCACGCTTCCGCTCCCGCTTGGGAATGTGGGTTGCGTATATCATGTTCACCGTCTGCACTTGTGGAGGAAAGCCCTTCTGTCCATTGTTGTTCGGCGGCTTGGGCTCCTCGTCGTCGCTGTGCAGCCCCTTGTCTCTGTTTTCGGCCCTTAACTTGCCTGCCTGCTTGAACACCCAACAATCCCTGTTAGTGTGATTGGCTGGCCTTTCGGGGGTCCCATGTATCTGGCACAAGCGATCGAGTATTCGGTCCAAACTGGACGGCCCTAAGTATTCTTTTTGAATGGCTTTTTCCGCTGACCGGATTTATAGCCTTTGAATCCAGCATTGACTGCCGTGTCTTCATTGCTGTCGCTGTTAACGCGGCGTTTTTGCTTATTCCGACGTGTCCTGCCACTTTTGTCCTTGGTATCCGAATTACCAGGGTTCTTTGATAAGTTGTTACTGCAAGCTAGCCAGCTGTCTTCTCCCGCGCAAAAGCGGGCCATGAGTGTCATGAGGGCTGCCATGGATTTTGGCTTTTCCTGTCCCAGGTGCCGGGCGAGCCACTCGTCACGGATGTTATGCTTGAGGGCTGCTAGGGCCTCTGCATCCGGACAGTCGACTATCTAGTTTTTCTTTTTTAGGAACCGTGTCCAGAATTATCTAGCCGATTCCTCTGGCTGCTGAATTATGTGGCTTAAGTCGTCGGCATCCGGCGGTCGCACGTAAGTGCCCTGGAAGTTGTCGAGGAATGCGGCTTCCAGGTCCTCCCAAGAACCGATTGAGTCTGCTGGCAAGCTGTTAAGCCAATGCCGGGCCGGTCCTTTAAGTTTGAGCGGGAGGTATTTGATGGCATGTAGATCATCGCCGCGTGCCATGTGGATGTGAAGGAGATAATCCTCGATCCATACCACCGGATCTGTTGTGCCATCGTATGATTCGATGTTTACGGGTTTGAAACCCTCTGGGATTTTATGATCCATTACTTCATTCATGAAGCATAGCGGGTGTGCGGCGCCTCTGTAATGGGCTATATCACGACGCAGCTCGGAAGAGCTATGTCTGTTGTGTTCGGCCCGGCCAGATTTGTTGTATCCGGAGTGAAGATCATTGTCACATGCCGTAGGGCACCTGCGTGATCCATAGATCGATCTTGTTTGTCTTGCCTTATCCTCCAGTATGTCTCGCAGGTCGGGCGCATTTTCCCGTGCCTTAGTTGAGCGGCGTTGGGGCATGGCTTGGGTGGAGGGCTGAGAGGCCTCTCTGTCGCGGCCGCGAGGTGGCCGGTCTGCCATGTCATGCGCTGGTGATGTAGGTGCTTCCTCCTCTGATCGGGGTAGCGGCCTGTGCTTCGGGTAACTCTTGGAGGGGCGTTCGAGTTCATACTCTTCGGCGGCAAGGACTTCAGTCCATCTGTCAACTAGCAAATCTTGGGCAGCTCTAAGCTGTTGCTGCTTTTTCTTGAGGCTGCTTGCCGTGGCTAAAAGCCTGCGTTTAAAACGCTCTTGTTCGGCGGGGTCTGATGGTATGACGAATTCGTCGTCATCGAGGCTTGCCTCGTCTTCGGAGGGAGGCGTATAGTTATCATCCTCGACCTCTCGGTCTGATGCTCTCTCATGAGGGCTGGCTTTTCCATCTTCCTGTGCCGAATCTTGCTGAGGTGGGTGTTCTTCGGCGCTATCCGGGGTAGTATTATCTCCCGTGCCGGAATCACCGTTTTTGCTTTGGCGGGATTTAGAGCGGCACCGCTGACGCCGGCGCTTTGGCTGTTTCTTGGGGGCGCCATCCCCCACTGTTCCATCGCCATCTCCATCTTTTGGAGTATCCACCATATATATGTCATATGACGAAGTGGCCTTCCAGCGCCCTACAGGTGTTGGTTCCTGTTCGCCTCCTACATCGTCGTCCATGCCGTCGATGTCTTCGGAGCTGAAGTCAAGCATGTCGGTTAGATCGTCGACAGTGGCTACAAAGTGTGTGGTGGGTGGGCTTTGAATTTCCTCATTGTCCGTATCCCACCCTCGCTGACCGTAGTCCGGCCAGGGCTCTCCTGATAAAGAGAGTGACTTAAGAGAATTCGGGATGTCGCCAAAAGGCGAATGCTGAAAGATGTCTGCGGTGGTGAACTCCATTATCGGTGCCCAATCGGATTCGATTGGCAGGGGCGCGGGGGGTTCAGAGTTCGGGGAGGAGTCTGGATCCTCGAAGTCACGGGTCGTGCAGAGTGCGGGGCTAGCATTCGGCTCGATCGCTTTCGGGATCGCAACCCCTGAGGTGACGTCCAACCGCTCATCCTCGATTGGCGCAATAGGATCCGAGTTAGGGGTCGGAAACGATGCATGTGCGGCCTCCAGGACACTGTCCGGGGGCAGAGCTAGATCATGCCCCTCGAGATAGTGCGGCGCGCTTGGCCGTGGCTCGAGCCCGTTGAAGATCAAGTCTCCGCGGATGTCAGCCGTGTAGTTTAAGCTTCCAAACCTGACTTGATGGCCAGGGGCGTAGCTTTCGATCTGCTCCAGGTGGCCGAGCGAATTGGCCCGCAGAGCAAAGCCGCCGAAGATGAAGATCTGTCCGGGGAGCAAAGTCTCACCCTGGACCGCATCGTTGTTGATGATCAAAGGAGCCATCGGGCCTAAAGGCGACGACACAGAGGAACTCTCAATGAAAGCACCAATGTCGGTGTCAAAACCGGCGGATCTCGGGTAGTGGGTCCCGAACTGTGCGTCTAGGCCGGATGGTAACAGGAGGCAGGGAACACGATGTTTTACCCAGGTTCTGGCCCTCTTGATGGAGGTAAAACCCTACGTCCTGCTTGATTAATATTGATGATATGAGTAGTACAAGAGTAGATCTACCACGAGATCAAGGAGGCTAAACCCTAGAAGCTAGCCTATGGTATGATTGTTGTATATGGAGTTGATTGCCTACGGACTACAACCCTCCGGTTTATATAGACACCGGATAGGGTTAGGGTTACACAGAGTCGGTTACAATGGTAGGAGATCTTGAATATCCGCATCGCCAAGCTTGCCTTCCACGCCAAGGAAAGTCCCATCCGGACACGGGACGAAGTCTTCAATCTTGTATCTTCATAGTCCAGGAGTCCGGCTGAAGGTATAGTCTGGCTACCCAAACACCCCCTAATCCAGGACTCCCTCACACACCCTTTCCACGAGGGTGGGGGCGCCCCCCCCCCTAGGGCGCGCCCACTACCTCGTGGGCCCCCTGGTGGCTCTCCGATGACCATCTTCTGCTATATGAAGTCTTTCATCAAGAAAAAAATCAGAAGCAACCTTTCGGGATGAAACTCCGTTGCCACGAGGCGGAACCTTGGCAGATCCAATCTAGAGCTCCGACAGAGCTGTTCTGCCAGGGAAACTTCCCTCCCGGAGGGGGAAATCATCGCCATCGTCATCACCAACGCTCCTCTCATCGGGAGAAGGCAATCTCCATCAACATCTTCATCAGCACCATCTCATCTCAAAACCCTAGTTCATCTCTTGTATCCAATTCTTGTCTCCAAGCCCGAGATTGGTGCTAGTAGGTTCCTAGTAGTGTTAATTACTCCTTGTAGTTGATGCTAGTTGGTTTAATTAGTGGAAGATCATATGTTCAGATCCTTTATGCATATTATTACCCCTCTAATTATGAACATGAATATGCTTTGTGAGTAGTTATATTTGTTCCTGAGGACAAGGGAGAAGTCTTGCTAT
Source organism: Triticum dicoccoides (assembly GCF_002162155.2). NCBI lineage: Eukaryota > Viridiplantae > Streptophyta > Magnoliopsida > Poales > Poaceae > Triticum > Triticum dicoccoides. Next base: position 554,814,399 of record NC_041386.1, on the reverse strand, counting down.
TAGTAGTCATGTGAATTTTGGTATTCGTTCGATATTTTGATGAGATGTATGTTGTCTAGCCTCTAGTGGTGTTATGTGAACGTCGACTACATAACACTTCACCATTATTTGGGCCTAGAGGAAGGCATTGGGAAGTAATAAGTAGATGATGGGTTGCTAAAGTGACACAAGGTTAAACCCTAGTTTATGCGTTGCTTCGTAAGGGGCTGATTTGGATCCATATGTTTCATGCTATGGTTAGGTTCACCTTAATACTTTTGTTGTAGTTGCGGATGCTTGCAATAGAGGTTAATCATAAGTGGGATTCTTGTTCAAGTAAGAACAGCACCCAAGCACCGGTCCACCCACATTTCAAATTATCAAAGTACCGAACGCGAATCATATGAACGTGATGAAAACTAGCTTGACAATATTCCCATGTGTCCTCTGGAGCACTATTCCTTATATAAGAGTTTGTCCAGGCTTGTCCTTTGCTACAAAAAGGATTGGGCCACCTTGCTGCACTTTATTTACTTTTGTTACTTGTTGCTCGTTACAAATTATCTTATCACAAAACTATCTATTACCACTTATTTCAGTACTTGTAGAGAATACCTTGCTGAAAACCGCTTATCATTTCCTTCTACTCCTTGTTGGGTTCGACACTCTTACTTATCGAAAGGACTAGGATAGATCCCCTATACTTGTGGGTCATCAGAAGACAATACTTAAATCCTTTACAATTTCACATACTTTTATCCCCGTTGAAAACTTCAACCAGTTTGCCATCAATCACCAAAAAGGGGGAGATTGTAAGTGCATCTAGTGCCACCCCTAGCTGGTTTTGGAGTATTGATGACAAACCTGGTTGAGGGACTAATGTGTTTGTGAGAATTGCAGGATAACACAGGTAGAAGTCCCTCATTGATTCGGTTTTCCTACCGGAGATGACCCCTACAAATGTATGAAGACATTGAAGACAAAGGTGGTATGTGAAGACATTCACATTGAAGACTATGATAAGAGAAGACGTCGCGTGAAGACTATGGAACGCGAAGACTTAGTTGTTTTGTCATTTCCTTTTCTTCTTTGTTGAGTCATAGGAACCACCGAACTGTTAAGTGGGGTCCAAGTGAACCAGTCAGAATGACTGAAGTGATGCTTAACCAAAATCCTATGTCTTCGAGCGAAGACAATGAGAGCAAATCTTATCGAGAGCTGGATAAGTCAGCTTTTCTTGTAGCCCAAGTAAAGTTGCCGTGTGTGTTTGAAATCTGACCGTTGGAACACATGTCAGTTCCTTAGTGACCCAGGGTCATTTCGGACAAATCAGGTCGGGTTGCCTAGTGGCTATAAATAGCCCACCCCTTACAGCATAATTTGGTTGGCTGCTTAGAGTTAGTGCACGGCTTTTGTCGTTTGAGAGCAACCCACCTCGTAGCCTTTGAGAGAGAAATCCTTGCGAGGACAAAGCCCTAAACACCAGAGCCAAAGAGTGTTAGGCATCACTGAAGTCTTCTGTCTATGTGATCTGAAGACTTATTACACTTGAGGACTGTGAATCCTCCAGCCGGTTAGGTGTCGCATTCTGAGCATCCAAGAGTCATTGTGGATCGCTGGTGAACGAAGTCTGTGAAGGTTTGGAAGTCTACCTTGAAGACTTACCAGAGTTATTGGGCGAGGACTGGGTGTCCTTAGCTCAAGGGGAATAAGGTGAAGACACGGTCTTCTGAGTTAAATCTCAGCCTCCCTAACCAGACGTACAGTTGTCACAGCAACTGGAACTGGTCCAACAAATCATTGTCTTCAACGAGCCACTGGTTCTATCCTTCCCATCTCTTTATTTGCAGTTGGTCCTTGTAAAGTCATTGCCTGTTTGCATTATCTTTTTGTCTTCACTGTGTGACTGCTTGTTCTAATTGGCTTCATACTATCTTCCATCCTGATCCATACATGTATGAAGGAATTATGAACGGTGGCTTTGCCACAAATACAATGTCAACTACATGATCATGCAAGCAATATGACAATGATGGAACGTGTCATAATAAATGGAAAGGTGGAAAGTTGCATGGCAATATATCTCGGAATGGCTATGGAAATGCCATAATAGGTAGGTATGGTGGTTGTTTTGAGGAAGGTATAGCGATTTCTGCATATCTTTGTTTTCAGTACTCTTCAAAGCAGTTCACCGATGATTACCTCTCAAACCACCTGCATGGTCAAGAGACGAGGAAGGTATTCATTCAACACCCATGGTACAATATTGAAATCTTCTTGAAGAGGACGAAGATTGGGCGGACAATTATCCGTAGCTATTGTCCTAAAGTTGCAAGGACATTCAACATCACTGAAGGCTCAATATTTTCCTTCTGCTTCTGCAGTTTCCCAGATGAGATTCATCTGTCTATTTACCATGTATGATGCTACTTTCCAAAGGTTTTTGATGTTGCATGTGAAACTTGGTGCTGTTGTGTAATGGGGTAACTGAGCGCCGAAGCTATCTGATGTAATTCGATTATGAAATCCTGGTTGTCGTTATACGGATATGAAATATCTGGTGTGTTTTATAAGAAATGTCAATTTGATTACTACATGGATTATCAATAATAGGCTAATTACCCTGCTTATTGGGGTTTTCTATTGCAGACGGTTACTCAGACAACACCATGGGCGATGAACTCAAATAACACACACGGTTCCTAGAAAGTAGGCGTGGTCGATCAATTAACAATCACACACGGCTTCCGACAGAGAACTGCTTGCGTTAGGCCACCTTGCACAAACGTTTCCATACAAAAAATTGTGTGTGATATACATACGAACTGAAATATTTTTCTGGGATTCGTCGTGTGAGATGTACATACGAACGGAAATGATTGGGTTTTAATGCCTCGCCAGATCACACACGAGCTCATTTTGTGTGCCAGGAGGGTCTATCCTCGATGGTTTCTGGGTCATGTGGGAAGGACCCCCTATCACCCACACTCACTTGGCGATGGTTCCAAGCGCCATCGAGGAAAGGGGTTAAAGACCATTTGTATAGCAGGTCTCTGCATGAGTGAATATCAATTTCACCATAGTTTTCATCACTAGTGTCGTCAACAAGTAAATCATCATCACCTAGCAAATCATCTTCATCACTATTGAAATCAACATACTCGGTGTGTGATACCTTAGGGCCTTTAGCCATGAAGCATCTTCCAATTCCTTCATTTGGTGAGTCAAATATGTCGTAGGAGTTGGATGACACAAGTGTGAGACCAGTGCTACCTCTTGAGCACTGTGTTGGTTTTCCCTTGAAGAGGAAAGGGTGATGCAGCAAAGTAGCGTAAGTATTTCCCTTAGTTTTTGAGAACCAATGTATCAATCCAATAGGAGGCTACGCGTGAGTCCCTCGCACCTACACAAAACAAATAAATCCTCGCAACCAACGCGATAAGGGGTTGTCAATCCCTACACTGTCACTTACGAGAGTGAGATCTGATAGATATGATAAGATAATATTTTTGGTATTTTTATGATAAAGATGCAAAGTAAAATAAAAGGTAATGAAAATAACTAAGTGTTGGAAGATTAATATGATGGAAGGTAGACCCGGGGGCCATAGGTTTCACTAGTGGCTTCTCTCAAGAGCATAAGTATTTTACGGTGGGTGAACAAATTACTGTTGAACAATTGACAGATCTGAGCATAGTTATGAGAATATCTAGGTATGATCATGTATATAGGCATCACGTCCGAGACAAGTAGACCGACTCCTGCCTGCATCTACTACAATTACTCCACACATCGACCGCTATCCAGCATGCATCTAGAGTATTAAGTTCATAAGAACAGAGTAACGCTTTAAGCAAGATGACATGATGTAGAGGGATAAACTCATGGAATATGATATAAACCCCATCTTGTTATCCTCGATGGCAACAATACAATACGTGCCTTGCTGCCCCTACTGTCACTGGGAAAGGACACCGCAAGATTGAACCCAAAGCTAAGCACTTCTCCCATTGCAAGAAAGATCAATCTAGTAGGCCAAACCAAACTAATAATTCGAAGAGACTTGCAAAGATAACCAATCATACATAAAAGAATTCAGAGAAGATTCAAATATTGTTCATAGATAAACTTGATCATAAACCCACAATTCATCGATCTCAACAAACACACCGCAAAAGAAGATTACATCGAATAGATCTCCACAAGAGAGGGGGGGACTTTGTATTGAGATACAAAAAGAGAGAAGAAGCCATCTAGCTAATAACTATGGACCCGAAGGTCTGAGGTAAACTACTCACACATCATCGAAGAGGCTATGGTGTTGATGTAGAAGCCCTTCGTGATCGATGCCCCCTCTGACGGAGTTCCGGAACAGGCCCCAAGATGGGATCTCGTGGATACAAAAAGTTACGGCGGTCGAATTAGGGTTTTGGCTCTGTATCTGGTCGTTTGGGGGTACGTAGGTATATATAGGAGGAAGGAGTACGTCGGTGGAGCAACAGGGGGCCCACGAGGGTGGAGGGCACGCCTGGGGGGGTAGGCGCGCCCCCCTACCTCGTGGCTTCCCTGTTGGTTGCTTGACGTAGGGTCCAAGTCTTCTGGATCATGTTTGTTCCGAAAATCACGTTCCCGAAGGTTTCATTCTGTTTGGACTCCGTTTGATATTCTTTTTCTGCGAAACTCTGAAATAGGCAAAAAAACAGCAATTCTGGGCTGGGCCTCCGGTTAATAGGTTAGTCCCAAAAATAATATAAAAGTGAATAATAAAGCCCAATAATGTCCAAAACATAAGATAATATAGCATGGAGAAATCAAAAATTATAGATAAGTTGGAGACGTATCAAGCATCCCCAAGCTTAATTCCTGCTCGTCCTCGAGTAGGTAAATGATAAAAACAGAATTTTTGATGTGGAATGCTACTAGGCATAATTTTCAATGTAATTCTTCTTAACTGTGGCATGAATATTCAGATCCGAAAGATTCAAGACAAAAGTTCAATATTGACATAGAAATAATAATACTTCAAGTGTACTAACTAAGCAATTATGTCTCTTCAAAATAACATAGCCAAAGAAAGTTATCCCTACAAAATCATATAGTCTGGCTATGCTCTATCTTCACCACACAAAGTATTTAAATCATGCACAACCCCGATGACAAGCCAAGCAATGTTTCATACTTTTGGTGTTCTCAAACCTTTTCAATCTTCACGCAATACATGAGCGTGAGCCATGGACATAGCACTTTAGGTGGAATAGAATGGTGGAGGAGACAAAAAGGGGGAAGATAGTCTCACATCAACTAGGCGTATCAACGGGCTATGGAGATGCCCATCAATAGATATCAATATGAGTGAGTAGGGATTGCCATGCAATGGATGCACTAGAGCTATAAGTATATGAAAGCCCAACAAAAGGAACTAAGTGGGTGTGCATCCAACTCGCTTGCTCACGAAGACCTAGGGCATTTTGAGGAAGCCCATCATTGGAATATACAAGCCAAGTTCTATAATGAAAAATTCCCACTAGTATATGAAAGTGATAACATAGGAGACTCTCTATTATGAAGATCATGGTGCTACTTTGAAGCACAAGTGTGGTAAAAGGATAGTAGCATTGTCCCTTCTCTCTTTTCTCTCATATTTTTTTATTTGGGCCCCTTTTTTATGGCCTCCTTTTTTCGTCCGGAGTCTCATCCCGACTTGTGGGGGAATCATAGTCTCCATCATCCTTTCCTCACTTGGGACAATGCTCTAAAAATTATGATCATCACACTTTTATTTACTTACAACTCAACAATTACAACTCAATACTTAGAACAAAATATGACTCTATGTGAATGCCTCCGGCGGTGTACCAGGATATGCAATGAATCAAGAGTGACATGTATGAAGGAATTATGAACGGTGGCTTTGCCACAAATACAATGTCAACTACATGATCATGCAAAGCAATATGACAATGATGGAGCGTGCCATAGTAAACGGAATGGTGGAAAGTTGCATGGCAATATATCTCGGAATGGCTATGGAAATGCCATGATAGGTAGGTATGGTGGCTGTTCTGAGGAAGGTATATGGTGGGTGTATGATACCGGCGAAAGGTGAGCGGTATTAGAGAGGCTAGCAATGGTGGAAGGAAGAAAAGTGTGTATGATCCATGGACTCAACCTTAGTCATAAAGAACTCATATACTTATTGCAAAAATCTACAAGTTATCAAAGCAAAGTATTACGCGCATGCTCCGAGGGGGATAGATTGGTAGGAAAAGACCATCGCTCGTCCCCGACCGCCACTCATAAGGAAGACAATCAATAAATAAATCATGCTCCGACTTCATCACATAACGGTTCACCATACCTGCATGCTACGGGAATCACAAACTTTAACACAAGTATTTCTCAAATTCACAACTACTCAACTAGCATGACTCTAATATCACCATCTCCATATCTCAAAACAATTATCAAGTATCAAACTTCTCATAGTATTCAACACACTCATAAGAAAAAAAATATTTAATCTTGAATACCTAGCATATTAGGATTATTTAAGTAAATTACCATGCTATTTAAGACTCTCAAAATAATCTAAGTGAAGCATGAGAGATCAATAGTTTCTATAAAACAAATCCACCACCGTGCTCTAAAATATATAAGTGAAGTACTAGAGCAAAACTATATAACTCAAAAGATATAAGTGAAGCACATAGAGTATTCTAATAATTTCCGAATCATGTGTGTCTCTCTCAAAAGATGTGTACATCCAAGATGATTGTGGTAAACTAAAAAGAAAAGACTCAAATCATACAAGATGCTCCAAGCAAAACACATATCATGTGGTGAATAAAAATATAGCTCCAAGTAAAGTTACCGATGGAAGTAGACAAAAGAGGGGATGCCTTCCGGGGCATCCCCAAGCTTTGGCTTTTTGGTGTCCTTAGATTATCTTGGGGGTGCCATGGGAATCCCCAAGCTTAGGCTCTTGCCATTCCTTGTTCCATAATCCATCAAATCCTTACCCAGAACTTGAAAACTTCACAACACAAAACTTAAAGTAGAAAATCTCGTGAGCTCCGTTAGCGAAAGAGAAAAAAAGACCACTTCAAGGTACTGTAATTAACTCATTCTTTATTTATATTGGTGTTAAACCTACTGTATTCCAACTTATATGTGGTTTATAAACTATTTTACTAGCCATAGATTCATCAAAATAAGCAAACAACACACGAAAAACAGAATCTGTCAAAAACAGAACAGTCTGTAGTAATCTGTAGCTAGCACAAGATCTGGAACCCCAAAAATTCTAAAATAAATTGATGGACTTGAGGAATTTATCTATTAATCATATGCAAAAAGAATTAACTAAATATCACATTCCAAATAAAAAAGGCAGCAGTTCTCGTGAGCGCTAAAGTTTCTGTTTTTTACAGCAAGATTAACAAGACTTTCCCCAGGTCTTCCCAACGGTTTTACTTGGCACAAACACTAATTAAACACAAAAAACACAACCAAAACATGGGCTAGATAAATTATTTATTACTAAACAGGATAAAAAAGCAAGGAATAAAAATAAAATTGGGTTGCCTCCCAACAAGCGCTATCGTTTAACGCCCCTAGCTAGGCATAAAAAGCAAGGATAGATCTAGGTATTTCCATCTTTGGTAGGCAATCCATAAGTGGCTCTCATAATAGATTCATAAGGTAATTTAATTTATTTCTAGGAAAGTGTTCCATGCCTTTCCTTCATGGAAATTGGAATCTAATATTTCCTTCCTTCATATCAATAATTGCATCAATCGTTCTAAGGAAAGGTCTATCAAGAATAATAGGACATGAAGGATTGCAATCTATGTAAAGAAAAATAAAATCTACGGGCACATAGTTCCTATTTGAAACAATAAGAACATCATTAATTCTTCCCATAGGTTTCTTAATAGTGGAATCCGCAAGGTGCAAGTTTAAAGAGCAATCATCAAAATCACGGAAACCTAACAAATCACACAAAGTCTTTGGAATCGTGGAAACACTAGCACCCAAATCACACAAAGCATAGCATTCATGATCTTTAATTTTAATTTTAATAGTTGGTTACCACTCATCATAAAGTTTTCTAGGGATAGAAACTTGCAACTCAAGTTTTTCTTCATAAGATTGCATCAAAGCATTAACGATATGTTTGGTAAAAGCTTTATTTTGACTACAAGCATGGGGAGAATTTAGCACGGATTGCAACAAGGAAATACAATCTATAAAAGAGCAGCTATCATAATTAAATTCCTTGAAATCCAAAATAGTAGGTTCATTAACATCTAGAGTTTTGATCTCTTCAATCCCACTTTTATCAAATTTAGCATCAAGATCTAAAAACTCTGAATTTTTGGAACGCCTTCTAGGTAAAGGTGGATCATATCCAATCCCATCGTTATCAAGATTCATATTGCAAAACAAAGATTTAATAGGGTACACATCAATAACTTTTAGCTCTTCATCTTTATTATCATGGAAACTAGAAGAACACGCTCTTATAAAGGAATCTTTCTTAGCACGCATCCTAGCGGTTCTTTCTTTGAACTCATCAATGGAAATTCTCATGGCTTTGAGAGACTCATTTATATCATGCTTAGGAGGGATAGATCTAAGTTTTAAAGAATCAACATCAAGAGAAATTCTATCAACCTTCCTGGCCAAATCATCAACTTTAAGCAATTTCTCTTCAAGCAAAGCATTGAAATTCTTTTGTGAATTCATAAATTCCTTAACACTAGTCTAAAATTCAGAGGGCATCTTATTAGAATTTCCACAAGAATTGTTGTAGGAATTACCATAATTATTAGAGGAATTACTAGGATAAGGCCTAGGATTAAAGTTTCCTCTATACGCGTTGTTACCAAAATTATTCCTACCAACAAAATTCACATCCATAGATTCATTATTATTCTCAATCAAAGTATACAAAGGCATATCATTAGGATCATAAAAAACACTCTTAGTAGCAAATAATTTCATAAGTTCATCCAACTTTCCACTCAAAACATTAGTTTCTTCTATCGCATGCACTTTTTTATTAGTAGATCTTTCAGTGTGCCATTGAGAATAATTAACCATAATATTATCTAGAAGTTTAGTAGCTTCTCCTAAAGTGATTTCCATAAAAGTGCCTCCCGCGGCCGAATCTAAAAGATTTCTAGAAGCAAAATTCAATCCGGCATAAAAATTTTGTATAATCATCCATAAATTCAAACCATGTGTTGGGCAATTACGTATCATTAATTTCATCCTCTCCCAAGCTTGTGCAACATGTTCATGATCAAGTTGCTTAAAATTCATAATATCGTTTCTAAGAGAGATGATCTTAGCGGGAGGAAAATACTTAGAGATAAAAGCATCTTTGCACTTATTCCAAGAATCAATACTATTTTTAGTCAAAGACCAAAACCAAGCTTTAGCACGATCTCTAAGCGAAAAAGGAAATAGCTTCAATTTAACAATATCATTGTCCACATCTTTCTTATTTTGCATATCACACAAATCAATGAAGCTATTTAGATGGGTAGCGGCATCTTCACTAGGAAGGCCGGAAAACGGATCTTTCATGACAAGATTCAGCAAGGCAGCATTAATTTCACAAGATTCAGCATCCGTAAGAGGAGCAATTAGAGTGCTAATAAAATCATTGGTGTTGGTATTGGTAAAGTCACACAATTTAGTGTTACCCTAAGCCATCGTGACAAGCAAGCAATCCAACACACAAGCAAACGAGGAACGGGCAAAAAAGAGGCAAATAAAGAAAGAGAGGGAGGATAGAGAGAGAGGGTGAATAAAACGGCAAGGGTGAAGTGGGTAGAGGAAAACAAGAGGCAAATGGCAAATAATGTAATGCGGGAGATAAGGGTTGTGATAGGTACTTGGTATGTTGACTTTTGCGTAGACCTCCGCGGCAACGGCGCCAGAAATCCTTCTTGCTACCTCTTGAGCACTGCGTTGGTTTTCCCTTGAAGAGGAAAGGGTGATGCAGCAAAGTAGCGTAAGTATTTCCCTCAGTTTTTGAGAACCAAGGTATCAATCCAGTAGGAGGCTACGCGCGAGTCCCTCACACCTACACAAAACAAATAAATCATCGCAACCAACGCGATAAGGGGTTGTCAATCCCTACACGGTCACTTACGAGAGTGAGATCTGGTAGATATGATAAGATAATATTTTTGGTATTTTTATGATAAAGATGCAAAGTAAAATAAAAGGCAATGAAAATAACTAAGTGTTGGAAGATTAATATGATGGAAGATAGACCCTGGGGGCATAGGTTTCACTAGTGGCTTCTCTCAAGAGCATAAGTATTTTACAGTGGGTGAACAAATTACTGTTGAGCAATTGACAGAATTGAGCATAGTTATGAGAATATCTAGGTATGATCATGTATATAGGCATCACGTCCGAGACAAGTAGACCGACTCCTGCCTGCATCTACTACTATTACTCCACACATCGACCGCTATCCAGCATGCATCTAGAGTATTAAGTTCATAAGAACAGAGTAACGCTTTAAGCAAGATGACATGATGTAGAGGCATAAACTCATGCAATATGATATAAACCCCATCTTGTTATCCTCGATGGCAACAATACAATATGTGCCTTGCTGCCCCAACTGTCACTGGGAAAGGACACCGCAAGATTAAACCCAAAGCTAAGCACTTCTCCCATTGCAAGAAAGATCAATCTAGTAGGCCAAACGAAACGAATAATTCAAAGAGACTTGCAAAGATAACCAATCATACATAAAAGAATTCAGAGAAGATTCAAACATTGTTCATAGATAAACTTGATCATAAACCCACAATTCATCGGTCTCAACAAACACACCGTAAAAGAAGATTACATCGAATAGATCTCCACAAGAGAGGGGGAGAACTTTGTATTGAGATACAAAAAGAGAGAAGAAGGCATCTAGCTAATAACTATGGACCCGAAGGTCTGAGGTAAACTACTCACACATCATCGGAGAGGCTATGGTGTTGATGTAGAAGCCCTCCGTGATCGATGCCCCCTCCGGTGGAGCTCTGGAACAGGCCCCAAGATGGGATCTCGTGGATACAGAAAGTTACGGCGGTGGAATTAGGGTTTTGGCTCCGTATCTGATCGTTTGGGGGTACGTAGGTATATATAGGAGGAATGAGTACGTCAGTGGAGCAACAGGGGGCCCACGAGGGTGGAGGGCGCGCTTGGGGGGGGGCGCCCCCCCCCCCCCTACCTCGTGGCTTCACTGTTGGTTGCTTGACATAGGGTCCAAGTCTCTGGATCATGTTCGTTCTGAAAATCACGTTCCCGAAGGTTTCATTCCGTTTGGACTCCGTTTGATATTCTTTTTCTGCGAAACTCTGAAATAGGCAAAAAAAACAGCAATTCTGGGCTGGGCCTCTGGTTAATAGGTTAGTCCCAAAAATAATATAAAAGTGAATAATAAAGCACAATAATATACAAAACAGAAGATAATATAGCATGGAGCAATCAAAAATTATAGATACGTTGGAGACGTATCAACCAGCAACACCTTCATCTTGAGTATATTCGAAGTCCGAGTGATAACTTCTCTCGGAGTAGTTGTCGGAGTCGGAACCGGATACCCATTCACCAACATGAGCTTGATGTCTTCATCTTGTGTAGCTCTTTGATGACTTGTCCTTCCTTTCCGAATCCTTGCTTCTATGTGAGGGTCTTTGTTCATAACGATCATCTCTACTCCTTCTCTCTCTTGGTGGTGATTCATCTCTTTTACTTCTCCTCTTAGGTGAATCTTCTCTTTTCTTGTAGGGAGTCGTACACTCATTGGAGTAGTGTCCGGGTCTTCCATAATTGTAGCAATTATGATCACGAATAGAAGATCTTTTGTCATTGTAGGACCTTGATTTGAAACCTTTTCTTTTCTTCTATTCTTGTAGAATTTGTTGAAGTTCTTCACCATTAAGCTCAATTATTCATTGAAGACTTGTTTCTCACTTGATGTTGTAGGAGCATCAATTGAAGCTTTATAAGCACCACTTGACTTGTTGTGGACCTGTTCCTTATCCTTGAGTGACATCTCATGAGCAACAATTCTACCAATGACTTCTGTTGGCTTGAGACCTTTGTAGTTGGGCATCATTTGGATCAAGGTGCACACGATATCATATTTTTCATCCAAGGCTCTTAGGATCTTCTTGATGATGAATTTGTCGGTCATCTCTTCGCTTCCTAAGCCGACAATCTCATTTGTAATGAGAGCAAGCCTGGAGTACATATCAGCGACTCCTTCACCATCCTTCATTTTGAACTTGTCAAGTTGAATTTGAAGCACATCCAATTTGGATTCCTTGACGGACTCGGCACCTTCGTGCATATTAACCAAAGTATCCCAAATTTCCTTTGCATTCTCAAGGCGGCTGATTTTGTTGAATTCTTCGGGGCACAATCCATTCAACAGAATATCGCAAGCTTGAGTATTGTATTACAGCATCTTCATTTCTTTCATAGATGCTTCACAATCTGATTCTTTTCCATCCTCGAAGAAATCACCTTGCAAGCCAATGCGCACAATATCCCAAACGACGGGGTTATGACCAAGAATATGCATTTTCATCTTATGCTTCCAACTAGCAAAATTAGTACCTGACACGTCTCCAACGTATCTATAATTTTTGATTGTTCCATGCTATTATATTATCTGTTTTGGATGTTTATGGGCTTTATTATGCACTTTTATATTATTTTTGGGACTAACCTATTAACCTAGAGCCCAGTGCCAGTTTCTGTTTTTCCCTTGTTTCAGTGTTTCCCAGAAAAGGAATATCAAACGGAGTCCAAACGGAATGAAACCTTCGGGAGCGTGATTTTTGGAACGAGCGTGATCCAGGAGACTTGGAGTTGAAGTCATGGAAGCTTCGAGGTGGCCACGAGGCAGGGAGGCGTGCCTGCCCCCCTAGGCGCGCCCCCACCCTCGTGGGCCCCTCGTGGCTCCCCTGACCGACTTCTTTCACCTATATATGTCCATATACCCTAAAAACATCGAGGAGCAGAATAGATCGGGAGTTCCGCTGCCAGAAGCCTCCGTAGCCACCGAAAACCAATCTAGACCCATTCCGGCACCCTCCCAGAGGGGGAATCCCTCTCCGATGGCCATCTTCATCATCCCGGCGCTCTCCATGACGAGAAGGGAGTAGTCCACCCTCGGGGCTGAGGGTATGTACCAGTAGCTATGTGTTTGATCTCTCTCTCTCTCATGTTCTTGAGGTGGTACGATCTTGATGTATCGCGAGCTTTGCTATTATTGTTGGATATTATGATGTTTCTCCCCCTCTACTCTCTTGTGATGAATTGAGTTTTCCCTTTAAAGTTATCTTATCGGATTGAGTCTTTAAGGATTTGAGAACACTTGATGTATGTCTTGCATGTGCTTATCTGTGGTGACAATGGGATATCACATGATCCACTTGATGTATGTTTTGGTGATCAACTTGCGACTTCCGTGACCTCGTGAACTTATGTATAGGGGTTGGCACACGTTTTCGTCTTGACTCTCCAGTAGAAACTTTGGGGCACTCTTTGAAGTTCTTTGTGTTGGTTGAATAGGTGAATCTGAGATTGTGTGATGCATATCGTATAATCATACCCACGGATACTTGAGGTAACACTGGAGTATCTAGGTGACATTAGGGTTTTGGTTGATTTGTGCCTTAAGGTGTTATTCTAGTACGAACTCTATGATAGATTGAACGGAAAGAATAGCTTCGTGTTATTTTACTACAGACTCTTGAATAGATCGATCAGAAAGGATAACTTTGAGGTGGTTTCGTACCCTACCATAATCTCTTCGTTTGTTCTCCGCTATTAGTGACTTTGGAGTGACTCTTTGTTGCATGTTGAGGGATAGTTATATGATCCAATTATGTTATTATTGTTGAGAGAACTTGCACTAGTGAAAGTATGAACCCTAGGCCTTGTTTCCTAGCATTGCAATACCGTTTATGCTCACTTTTATCATTAGTTACCTTGCTATTTTTATATTTTCAGATTACAAAAACCTATATCTACCATCCATATTGCACTTGTATCGCCATCTCTTCGCCGAACTAGTGCACCTATACAATTTACAATTGTATTGGGTGTGTTGGGGACACAAGAGACTCTTTGTTATTTGGTTGCAGGGTTGTTTGAGAGAGACCATCTTCATCCTACACCTCCCATGGATTGATAAACCTTAGGTCATCCACTTTAGGGAAATTTGCTACTATCCTACAAACCTCTGCACTTGGAGGCCCAACAACGTATACAAGAAGAAGGTTTTGTAGTAGACATCAAGCTCTTTTCTGGCGCCGTTGCCAGGGAGGTTAGCGCTTGAAGGTATATCTTTAGATCTTGCAAACGAATCTTTTAGTTTCTTGTTTTATCACTAGTTTAGTCTATAAAAGAAAACTAAAAATGGAATTGAGGATACCTCATATGCTTCATCTTTTTAATGTCTTCCATGAAAACAAGGATTCCGGTAATTGTGCCAAAGTGTTAGAAGAAGAATGCATTAGAATGTTTGGCACTAAATCTTTGTATGATGAGCATGATTGCAATGTTGTTAGTATGAATTCCTTGGATATATATGATGCTAATGATATGCAAAGCCACAAGCTTGGGGATGCTATGTTTGATGAAGATGATATTTTTTGTCCCCCAAGTTTCGATAAGCAAATTTATTATGATGAGAGCATGCCCCTTATTTATGATGATTATTGTGATGACTTGTATGCTATAAAGATTAATGATATCCATGAAAATTGTCATCATGATTTTAACTTTCAATTGGGTTATGCCTCACATGATAGTTATTTTGTTGAGTTTGCTCCCACTACTATTCATGAGAAGAAATTTGCTTATGTGGAGAGTAATAAAAATTATATGCTTGTAGATCATGAAAAGAATGTTTTATGTGATACTTATATTGTTGAATTCATTCATGATTCTACTGAAAATTATTATGAGGGAGGAATATATGCTTGTAGGAGTTGCAATAATATCAAGTTTCCTCTCTATGTGTTGAAAATCTTGAAGTTATCCTTGTTTTACCTTCCTATGCAAGTTGATTCTTGTTCTCATAAGTTGTTTTCTCACAAAATCCCTATGAATAGGAAGTGGGTTAGACTTAAATGTGCTAGTCATATTCTTCATGATGCTCTCTTTATGTTTCAACTCTTATATTTTATGTGAGCATCATTGAAATCATAGGGGCGTTAAACGATGGCGCTTGTTGGGAGGCAACCCAATTTTATTTTTGTTCCTTGCTTTTTGTTCCTGTTTAGTAATAAATAAATCATCTATCCTCTATTATAATTGTGTTTTTTATATTTTAATTAGTGTTTGTGCCAAGTAAAGCCTTTAGGACCTTCTTGGGTGATTGTTATTTGATCTTGCTGTAAAAAAATAGAAAGTACGCACTCATGAGAATAATTTTCATCTCTTACCAGAGAGCGATAAAATAACAATTCCACTTGCAGTAGATTAATAAACAAATTGCCTAGGACTTCCTAATTTCTAAGGATTTTTGGAGTTGCATAAGTATTCGAAACATATAGATTACTACAGACTGTTCTGTTTTTGACAGATTCTATTTTCTATGTGTTGTTTGCTTATTTTGATGAATCTATGAGTAGTATCGGAGGGTATAAACCATAGAGAAGTTGGAATATAGTAGATATTACACTAATATGAATTTAGAATGAGTTTACAATAGTATCTAAGAGGTGATTTATTTTCTTATACTAACGGAGCTTATGAGTTTTCTGTTAAGTTTTGTGTTGTGAAATTTTCAAGTTTTGGGTAAAGATTCGATGGACTATGGCATAAGGAGTGGCAAGAGTCTAATATTGGGGATGCCCAAGGCACCCCAAGGTAATATTCAAGGACAACCAAGAGCCTAAGCTTGGGGATGCCCCGGATGGCATCCCCTCTTTCGTCTTCATTCAACGATAACTTTACTTGGAACTATATTTTTATTCACCATATGATATGTGTTTTGCTTGGAGCTTCATTTTATTTTTCTTTTGTTTTGCTTGCTGTTTGAATAAAATACCAAGATCTAAAATTCTTAAATGTTAGAGAGTCTTCACATAGTTGCATAATTATTCGACTACTCATTGATCTTCACTTATATCTTTCGGAGTAGTTTGTCATTTGCTCTAGTGCTTCACTTATATCTTTCTAGAGCACGGTGGTGGTTTTATTTTGTAGAAATAGGTGAACTCTCATGCTTCACTTATATTGTTTTGAGAGTTCTTTAGAACAGCATGGTAATTTGCTTTGGTTATGAAATTAGTCCTAAATATGATAGGCATCCAAGAGGGATATAATAAAAACTTTCATATAAAGTGCATTGAATACTATGAGAAGTTTGATACTCGATGATTGTTTTGAGATATGAAGATGGTGATATTAGAGTCATGCTAGTTGAGTAGTTGTGAATTTGAGAGATACTTGTGTTAAAGTTTGTGATTCCCGTAGCATGCACATATGGTGAACCGTTATGTGATGAAGTCGGAGCATGATTTATTTATTGATTGTCTTCCTTATGAGTGGCGGTCGGGGACGAGCGATGGTCTTTTCCCACCAATCTATCCCCCTAGGAGCATGCGCGTAATACTTTTGTAACATCCCAAAATTCTAAATTTTGGAATGTTATAATAAATAGATAGATTTGATTGATTGTTTGATTGATTGTCTGAAAGTGAGTGAATTCGAAATTTTTGAAAGTTAAATGAGAGGGAATAAAAGGACTTTTCCAAACTTTCATATTTGCTTTCTGATCTCCATGAATTCAAATGCCTTTCAAACACAAAACCCTTGAGAGAAGATGACATGACTTCTTCCATTTATTTAAATGACAAGGGGTGCTGAAAACATTTGAATTTCATTTGGAAAAATATTTCCAATTCTGCAACTCTATGCAACTCAATGATTTTCACGAGAGAAGATAAAATGACGTCTTCAAATTATATGAAATATGAGTTGGGAGTTTTCTCAAATTTGAATAGAGGATCATTTGATTTATTTATTCCATCTTCAATAATTTTTCCGATGTCAAAATAAGAGATCGGGAATAATATGACTTTCCCGAAATTTAGGAAAAATGAAGATTTAATAAATAGATCAAATTTTGTTTTCTGGTGTTTGTTTGCATTTTATTTGGATAGGGAAAAATGCGCGTTTTCAAAAATTGCATTTTAGGCCCGGAGAAAAGTTCATTTTATTCGACTCATTTTTAGGAGTCGGGGAAAATTTATTTTTAGAATTTTGGAGCCCTTTTAGTTTAGTTTTTTTTTCTGCGCGCGAAATCTGTTAAAAAAAACTGGAGCAAGCCGGCCAGGCCAAGGCCCAGCCGGGCCAAAGGCCACCGCCCCCAGCCGCCGTGCGCCAGGCGCAAGGCAGGCGCCAGCGCCGCCGCCTCTTGCCTCGCCTCTAGTCCGGTTTGGACTAAGGGTTAGCCCCTCCCCTTTCCTTGTTTCGTTTTCTTTAGTCCTACTCCGTTTATTCTTTCCTATTCCTAGTCTATTTCTTGTCCCCTACCCCAAGTCTCCTCACTCCTCCCCAATATAAATACCCCCACACCCCCTCCTCTCCCCACACAAAATCCCAAGCCCCTCTCTCCTCTCCAAGCCGCGCCCCACCCCGCGCCTCTCACCCGCGCCGCGCCTCACCC